>NW_009212488.1:85346-97716 GCF_000690835.1 Fulmarus glacialis
GGTTGGAACTAGATAATCTTTAAGGTCCCTTTCAACCCAAACCATTCTATGATTCTATGACTGTATGAAATACAGACGAAATGTACCAAGAGAAAAGGCAGACAGCAAAACGGGGTAGAAAGCATAACAAGAAGGAACAGCATGGACTAAAAGAAGATGAGATACAGATTGAATGACTGACTATCCTAACACTCAGCTGAAGTTTGATGCCACCTTTTTTTTGTCGCAAGTATAAATACACTGGCCTTCACTTATACATACATCTCTGGACATATATTGGCAGATAACATTTAACGCTGGCAAATGCAGCATGCGAGGATTTTCTGAATGAGGAAGAACTGGTATCTTAGGTTTAAGCTACTCCCACTTATCTCTCTGTTTAAGTCATGTGCGGTGCACAAGATATATTTCTGCAATGTAATTATTTTTGCTACTACAAATGGCATAGATGATACAAATCTTAATCAGAATGTAAAAGAGAGATTATGGTAGTTTCAAGGTTCCTCCCTGACCCCCAAAACTCCTGTGTCAAACAGAGGCCAAAGTGGGGCAGCCAGGATTAAAAATAGATATAGGATATACTAGGATTCAGGAATGATGCTGTGTTTTCACTGTGCAGCTGATCGCTTCTCTGCCATCAGCTCTTGCCTCATCACTGAGGGCTTGGTGAATGAATGCAAGCCTGTTTTCTCTGTTTCCAGCCCCCGCCATTCTCGAATACAGGGCTAAGGGGGAGTCAAGTGCGTTTCGCCTCATCCTAGCTAAAACTTCTCAGCTCCCAGTGGCACTTGAAGGTGTTGAGGCAAGTGAAAAGGTAATGGCAAAGCCTGGTTTTCAGCTGCTGAAATGTCAGGGGCGAGGACTTGGGGCTAGAGGAGCCCACTTGGACGCACAGCTGTGTAAACCGCTTCACTGACCTTTGCAACGTCCCTCGCTGTGCACTCGCCTTTCCCCAGCTCAGCCGCATCTCTGTTGTTCCAGCAACGCCTCTACTTAACGCCGAGCTGGGCCCGGCGCTTTGTTCGGTCTCTCCTTGGCACCGGCACCGGAGACACTTTGCTTCCCTCTTATCTGGCTTCCTTCCTTCACCTTTTCTCTATCACCCGCATTATTATACCACAGATATATTACCTTGGGATCAAAACAGTCCCTCTCCACACATATGTAAATTCTAAATTACCTCATCGTTAATCTAGGAAACAGGCAGCTTTCCATATTAGCCCGCAATCTGTTCCTCTACAGCGTTGTGGTTCAAAGAGGAGCCTATCGCCCTCGGCCCCACTGGTCGGGGAGCCCCAGGCTGTGCCAGATGCCCCAGCTCCCAGTGGCCGTCCCGACCCTGGTGTACCGGGGTGCTAGTTCTCCCACACGTTCACAGGTGACGAACACAGGTTACTGCCATTTAGAGAGGTGCGATGGGGAAACTTTGTAAAATCACCCTCTCTGGGCACCGCAGTTTTACCTGGTTATGCTGGTTATCTGCTTTCAGATGCCTTCTTGCACTGGAAGTTTTAGTGCAACTAAACCAGGTGCACTGCCACGGCATGGTCATTAAGTTCGTCCTATTTGTGTGCTCCTGTTACAGCAGACTGTCAATTAAACTGATTGTTCACATGCTTTTTCATGTGCTGCATGCTTATATATTAGTGCACCTAACAGGAGAAGGCAAGAAGCATGTGCTCAGTGATAAATTGAAATGCAAGGGAAAAAATTAGCATCTTCCTTTAAAAAAAGCTTGCTTTATTAACATGTGTTTTGTTCAAAACTGAAAGGAGAAATTCAGGCATTCATGTAAAATGTAAGCAATTGGGTTATCTTCAATATTCCTTAATAACAATTGAGGAACTGGTATTGTTTTCAATGTATTTCACAACTGGTTGCCTTGAAAAACTGCTTACTGGTATATAATGTTTACCATTAACTGAGAAAATGATCTGGTGCCTGAATACAGAATTATCGAAAGGGTGTTTATTGTCTTCTTGCTGTCTTCCCTACGATTTAAAAAGGCATGAACAAAACAGGCTGAGTAACGGCCTGTTAAGGTGCTATTTTAATTTTCAGCCACTAGTGAGTGCTCTTGAATAGTTTTTCGAGGCAGAGAGTCCTTGAACCCCCCTGAACTGCAAAGTCTGAATCTCTGGTTTGAATTTGGAAGCAGGAGAAAGAATGCGATTTATAAGGGGGTAAATGTGGTGCCACCGGTGTGGAGGCGACTTCCCTGAATGGGGCGAGAAATGGGGCCACGGCAGCAGATGGACTGGGCAGGGACTTGGCTTTATTAGTGAGTGGGATTAAAAATAAAATAACAGTGCTGACAATCTCTGCAGCTCGCAGTCACTTTTATTTCTGTCCACTGGTAATCCTGCTTTAAAATATCTGCAGCTTTGTCAGGAGTTTCTATTTCAGCCTACTCATACCTGCTGTTACTTGTTTTGTCTTGTGTGTGTGTGTGCATGCTAGCTTGCAGATTTAGACACTTATGCAGGCTAAGTAAAGAGCAAATGCTGGGTGTTAGCCTCGACTGAAGTCTGAGCCTTGTACAAATAAACATAGTTATAGCTGGCTGAAAAGGTAATGATTTATTTAGATTTTGAAGAAACAAGTTGTAAATTATGGATACACGCAACTAAAGTTTTTGATGTGCAACTTCACCAAGTGAATATTTTAATGTTGACTGAGGCTTGATACTGTCCTAATAACAAAATTAAGACTTTGTATTTACATGCTTGGACAGAGGCTGAGATATTAATTAATTGAAGAGAGACAATGGAAACCTCTAGCAGTATGTGATAACGTTTGTGCACCCAGCAATGCTGGTTTAGAAGATGGATGAAGCATCACTGAACATGTTAAACTGTTCCTTCTCTTACAGGATAAAAAAAGTCTATAAAACTGAGTGGTTCACATATCCAAGTTACTTTAAAAATTCTGCTTAAAGGAAACAAGCTCTTTTGCTTTTGATTCTTAGTTAGTCATTACCAGTTAACTCCAGCACTCATTTCCCCCCCACCCCCTCACCCTGCACAATTCATACTCATTGTAATTAATTTTATGGCCTTTTTAGCAAAGGGAGACCTCTACATTTTATGCTACATTGCACAAGCAATTGAAAGTTGCAGATGAAAAAAACCCAAGCACCAAATGTTTAGCAGGTTTTTATTCTATTTTAAATGAGCAACCTATTTAAATTAATTATCAGCTTAAAATGAGCAGCCTGATCTAATTAGTGTTAGCCCCTGGTGGGTTAATGAATGAAAGGGAGGTGCTGGGCAGATGTGCTTTCCCCCAGGATATTCTTCTACTGACCACATTGACACAGAAACCTTCTAGGTGGGAGAATTTTATCAAACAAAATTGCTGAAAACAAGAATTATAAGATGTAGAATTATTAATTCTATTAGCAGAACAATGTGTTATATGGCTTTGGGGTCTTTGCTTTAGTTGTGTGTGGGTTTTTGCCAGACTTTTTAAGACAGGATTTGTTAGTGTGAGATAAGTCATTACAAATCCCAGATAAATTACTTTTAGATTTAGTATATGAATTCATTTCCATAAGACACAAGAATTAAACATACTTATGGAAAATGCCAACTAAAATCTGCAAAAAACTTGGTCAATAAGCATAGATCAGCTCATACCCATCCCTCCCGTTCCTCTCCCAGTTCTCAGTTCCCCAGTTACTTAAACATAACGTCCTTTGAGCTTTATCATGTAGCCAATTAGTAAGTTTAATATAGTACATGCAAGTAGAAAATATGATAAGTATCATTAAGTGTGGCAAAGGGAGAAAATGATGCTGTCTTATTTTCTTATCGGTCTTATTATAAATAACGGTCTTATTTTCTTATCCCTTTGAGGCATTTGCTGACTGCTCCACTGTGAGTGCACAGATGTTTACATTTTTGGAAGATGACATTTCTGAAACCAAATGCTGAGTTGCTGGTAAATATTACAATTTGTTACTGTGCAGGACTTCTAGGTTTCTTATTCTGGATGTGACTTTTGAATCGGATCCCGCTGCTTTCCCTTCTCTCCCCATGTTCTCTCCTGCCCGTGTGGGTCCATAAAGATGAGCGGGTCACACCATGAACTGTGAGGTACCCCCAGGAGCCCGTCTGCTGCTCCCCAACGGGGGCTGTATGCTCTTCCAACAGATGGGTTGCCTTTCGCTTTTACAGGTGTAATACTGGTTTTACAGATTCCCATCAGTCCACTCAGAAATACATTTATATAGACATGAGAGACTATAAAATTTACAAATATTCTCAAATGGCAAGAAAACTATATTGACATGTTGACACTTCTGTGTTATTCCTGGATCCTCGGCCTCTGCTAGATGAATAATCAAGGCTTCCTAAATTTGTCTGTTTAACTGGGACAAATAAGCAGATGTTGATGAATTATAACACTGTTGATGTTTGATGGTAGAGAGTCTGCTGTAAATGTAGAAAAACTCTCTTGTTGCAATTTTAAAACATTTTGAATGTTTTGAAATAGTCCACACCGTATATGAAGTGCAATGGTCTGACGGTTATGGGACACTGAGGCTTCAGCAAAAATAACTGGTTAACTAGAGAAGTTTTTTCATTGCTTTGCTCAGTGGTATGCACACATGTCAGAAAAGGTCAAAAGGATTTTTAAAAGATGGGTGTGAAGATGTCCTTTTAAAATCTCCAAATAAGTGCATCAGCAGATGTATTAAAAAAGCAACTGCGTAGAGGCAGCTGCTGACCCACTTGCTCTTCCCAGGTTTTCCATTTCTTTTTTACTTCCGTATTACAGGCGCTTTTCTGAAATTTCAAATCTTACGTCTTTGTGATTTTAAGGCAAATGTTTTCATTAGTACAGAAGGGCTTGTAAACAGACTGAATACACATAATTACACAATATTTATCTGGATGTTTTAATGTGGAAGGTTTAAAACACTTGCTAAGTGACATTGGCATACCCTGAAAAGTCTAAATAAACCACAGAGTGTGTCATTTGAAAAGTACATGAGAAGTATATTTTGGTTTTTTTATATCAAACATTAGCTTCAAGTTTTTGAGGAGAATTTCTACTGCCTTTTGGGGAGAAAAACCAAGAAAAATAACTTCTGAGGGTTTTTTCCTCCTTTTGAAAGTGAAATTAGAACCCGATAGATAATCATAGTTTCACCATGAGTTATTACAATGATTTATTCAATTAACCTCATGAATATAAGCCCTATCATTAAATAAGCTAAATTTGAGTGCAACAATTACAACTTTTGCTAACTGGAAGCAGTGTAAGTATTAAGTGTTTAAATATACCAATATTGAAGCATGATAATTTTTAAACATAATTATGACTTTTATTATATTTTGATTAGATTAAAATTAATGCATTATTAAGCCATGGTATGTTCTACCATCTAGACCTCTGTATAGACAAAGATAGGAGTTCCCCCCCGCACACACCCTTTTCTCAGGTCTAAATTAATTAAATTCCCTTTAATTATAATTTACTAAAAAGCTCCACTTTTACCACTATTATGTCTTTTGAACTTTGAAATTCAAAAAAAAAAAAAAAAAAGAAACCAAACCCTTAAAATGGTCTTTTGCGGGAGAACTGAACTGTCAGCGAATTCAGGCAAAATTAATTATTTCAGCTTGATAAACCTTTTCATCTATTTGACTCCTTATACAGAAAAGCCAATTAATAATGTCAAACATGCTTTGCCTCCAGGGACCAGCGGGTTGTAATGAGTGTGTTTACTGCGGAGTGGCTATAGCAGAAAGAGCCGCGTGTAGCGGTGCTCTAATCGCGCCACACCTGTCAAGCTGAGTCTCATTATCTGTGTACCAAGGGCAAACCTCATTTTGTCAGGAGTGGTTTTCGAAGAACTAACAACTGCCTGGGGAAGCATACAGGACTGTCGGCCAGTAGACGAGTCACTTAATTACCAATCAGAGCAGCAGAAGTGAATTCCTGATGTTCTTTAGTACCGACCCAGCTAATCACCAGGATGTGCGTCTCACCTTATCAGGGTGCCTGGACCAACCATTCATTTTCAGGATGAAGCTAATTCACCGCTTTTCTCTATGCTCTAATAGGCAAGGATGGATGATGTTGCTTGGTACACAGCTGTTCATCAAATGCACGTTATCGTGCCGGTGTAACCGATCTGATTGCCCCTTCCCCTTCCGATTATTAGCTGATAACAGGATGGCTCTCGGCGAGAGGATGGCCACCTCTGGGGTGACCTCGGAGCTCCCTCTGAAACGTGCGTGCACACATGCAAATGCGTCTCCCTAAGACGAACAAAGGGCTGACCTTGGAGTGGATTATATTTCGAAAGCCATGTATACAGATTACATAAACCCTCGGGACTTCCCTGTGGGATAAATAGTATTATCCTTACTTTACATATTGGGAATGGAGACAAACTTCTGGCCTGTGACAAACAGATTTGGCTCTCCGTGGAGCGGTGGAGGAGTGCAGTGTCCTTGAGGGAACTCCTGAAGGACTCCGTGCTGCTGTGGTGCCTCCCATAACTCCAGAGCTGTGGTGTCTCCACACTCTCTGGAACCTGGGAGCATCTCTTCAGCACTGCAGCTTAGCCTGTTTGTAGCTAAAGCAAGTGGGAATTAGGAATTTTTTCTCCCCAGGAGCTGAGCGTGTTGGGCTCTCCCTGAGCACACTCGGAGCAGTATCAGTTCAAATGCACAACATCCTGGGGTGCAAGCATGTGCCAGTTCCCTGTTCAGGTGAACATGCATGGCTTCCACTGGATTTCTCAGATAACGAAGGGTTGCAGGAAGGGGCTGGTGAAGGCAGCATTAGAACTGGACCAGATCCCAGCCCAGACTACTGGACTATACTGCATTTCCTTATTGCCATGTATTTTTAGCAATACTGCTCTCTATACAGAACATACTGCTGTTTTTAGGAAGTTGATTCTTTCTTGCTCTATTTGCAGATGACAAATGATAGGCGAAAAATGCAATGCAGGAAAGTTTTGCTTAGCATATACTAAACTAAGTGCTGTGAGACTATTCTGAAATTCTGGAGTGCTAATAGATATCGGAAAATCCAAAGTGACTGCCCGCCAAGAGAGATTTTTCACTTTATTTATTGTAGAATAGCTGCAGAACTCAAAAGGTCAGTTTGTTGGCTATGTAAAAAGAGCAAAAAGCTCCATAAACACTGAAAAATAAAATAAACAGAAGAACTCCTCCCCCCCCCAGCAAAGCCACCACCAAAAAATGATAGAACAGACTTATGAGATAGTTCTGTTAGATGACATCTCAGCTTCTTCACCCCTGATGGTTGGAGGCATGGGGGGGTGTTTGGCAGCAAATACCCACAGAGTATTATCTGGACTTCATGTATAGGACCACACCTTGGGTAATGCTGGGTGGTTTGGGGTTGGTGTTTTTATATATTTTTATTTTGTATTTTTATTTTGTATTGTAGGAGTGAATTGTCATGTTCTGAAATGACAGCTGCGGTCACCTGCCACCAGTGTTAAGCCACATGTTCTGTGCAGTTAAGCAAAGTGAGCTCTCTAATTCTAGCAAAATTAATGCAAGGGTACAAAATAAGAGGGAGAGAGGGAAAAGGAAAGGTGGAGGGAACCCCAACTACTCAAACATCTGTGTCTTAGTGTCAGACAGCCATATGTGGGAAAAATTCATTTCCCTTGTGCCGTAGCTTATCCGCTGGGGAGGAGATTATGGCAGTCAAATGAAAACAAGTACAGACACTGTCAGCATAAAAATGTCCCCAGAGCAGGTTGTGAGCAGGAGGAGCTGGGACCAGGTCAGCAAGATTATATCCATGTGGATTCCTATTCTCCACTGAACTATCACAGTTTCAACAAGCCAGCACAGCACTGGAGACTCGCTGCCTGGCCAGGAGAGCTGTGCAGCCACATGGCTTCTCTCAGTATCTGGGGACACACACCACACCAGGTGGATGTTTATCGGAGAAACTACTGGGGAATGGTGGATCCAGGGACTACAGACCACTGTTAAAATACTCCTGTCTTGCCCTGCATTTCCTTTCTTATGGTACAGTCTGGCAAAGCAGTTAAACATGCTGAAGTCAAACTTACTACTAGTATGTCTGTGCACAGTATTTCTTCAATTTAAGGCAACCTTTGCTAAATTGCTGATAGCGCTTTGCACAGCCAAAATTAGGGGAAAGCAGCAGAAGGAATAAAAGCAATGAGCTGGGAAAAAGAGGACCTGGGATAGCCAGTAAAACAGAAATAAGCCTTGTAGCAGAGGAAAAACAGATGCTTTGTATTGCTTTGTATTGATTGTTCATCTTCAGTCTTCTCATCATGACTTTCAAGCTGTGATGTTACTTCAACTTTATTGTTTTTGTTTTCTTCTCCCGACTTGCAGTGCAGATGAAAGTCTAGACTGTCCTGATTACTCTATTCTCAGGCCAAGTACAGCCTGACCTCTCTCTTTAATGCAATAAGTGGCATTCATCTTCCCCTTACGCAGGCAAAGGGTGAAGAAGAGGTCAGCAGCCCTAATAATTGCATCTTGGTCGTCTTTGTTGGTATGGTCATATGACCTTTTGTTTTCTGTTTTATGACTGACAAGTCCTCAGAAACATTCTGGCAACACTTAACTTTTACAAAATTGATAATTTTAGCTAGGGGAGGACTTTCAGTATTGCTAGTCTTTTAAATTATCAGTGGGGGGAAATCTTATAAAATGTATCATTTCTAATCCAGTTGACCCACATCTAAAACTCTAAATGCATTGAACTGAAATATTGAGTTGGAAGTAGTTTGATATAGTCAAGTATCTGTGTGAGCCATTGTAGTATGTTGAGGCAGATGTGGTTTGGATGCTTCATGCCCCTGTGCTCTTTATGGGCCATTACTATCAGTATTTTTTCTTTTGACCTAACACATGATAGGCACTGTGGGGTCTCTTGGGAAAGTGGCTTACTGAAGAGAGAGAGGTGGGAGGGACACCAAGCTGTAACACTTCGGAGGCAATGGGCAGCTCTGGCTCGGCTCGTATTGCAATGCTTTGTTCCAAAAGCATGATCCCCAACTCCTTTCTTTTTCCCTCCTCTCCTTGCTCCAAGAAAGAAACATTTCAGGTGTTTCAGAGGAAAAAGATCTCACTCTTTTTACTTTTTTTTATTTGTACTGGAGGTAGACTTTGTGCCCCCATAACAGTAGCTGAATCTAGAGATGGTGGTTGAAGTTTCCAGGTTGAACTCAGCCTCCTTTTCAATGCTATCCATTGTTAATGCCTCCTTTGACTTTTGAGGGCTTAGGGAATTGAGATACAGGGGATTTCTAAACCCCACATCTTAAATTCTCTTACAACATGTGATCTCTGTGATTGGTGATTGCCATACCAAAAGTGCCTAGCACAAAATTTTGTTGAGAACCAAAGGAAGAACAGAGGAGGAGTAAGAAAACAGGTAAGATTTGACCAAACTGTCTTAAATTTCAAGCACTTGGACTTATTTTTCTCATCCTTTCAAGACCTTGAGGGAAGTAGTTCCTGAAGTTTAACAGAAAGAAGTGACCGATCATTCTCTCCATAGCAGGCAGGCCTCAAGTCATATACGATACCCTAAAAGCAGCTTCACCCATGTATAAGAAAAAGAGCTGTTGCCTTTGTCATGCAGCCCAGAATTGTGTTTGGTTTTCTTTTTGGTTGCTGCATATTCCCTTAACCACACATTTAATCTGATGTGCATTATCTCTCCCTCATCTCATTACCTCCTTCCTTGAACTTGCACATTGCTCAAATTGACTTAGAGGGAAGTATGCCATTAAATGAGTCAGTAATTCAATTCCAGCAACAACTTTATGTATTTGTCCAGGTTTTCTGAGTGTCCTTATGAGAGCTTAGACAGTCCTGTGCTCATGTTATCTATTGAGAGTGCTCTGGACTGGGAGGTTTTTTTCTTTTGTTTTGTTTTCCACAAGAGTTCATTCGTATATGGAATTCAAGCCAAGGACTGTGCTGTTCTGAGCAGTGGCTCGGTGGTACAAGGCCAGCGCTTTCAGGGAAAACCAGACTTCCCACCCATGTCGCTGCGCCTGTGCACAGTAAACCTGAAACCTCTTGGAAATCCTGGGCTTTGCAGGTGGTGCCTGCTTGCTTTGCATATAGTCAGTTAGCCTGATCCTTCCCCAAAATACTGGTTTTACCATGCCTAAACTGCCTAACTGTGGTTGCGCTATAACATATGTACGAAGTAGGGATGCTGGAAAGTGTGTAGCTCTACTTTGACATGGCTGCTTTTGAACACACTTCCAAATACGGAGAAAAATAAGGTATTTTAAAAAAATGTTATGGTCTGTAATGCTAAATATAGACAGAATTATACCAGAAAGAAGGTTCTATAAGTTTTGCCAAGCTTGCTGGTTTAAATAGTTCTCTCATTTTATATTTAATGATTGCCAGGCATGCTTCATGACACAAAAAATAATTCTGAAGAAGAGACTTTTAAATTCAAATTTTTTTTCATCCGGAAATCGAAAGAATATTAAAACATCCACAGTATCTTATTCTTTCAAACGTGTAACACAGTCTTATCTTTTTTTTTTAATTTTGAAGATGCCACTGTGACATTCAGGTGCATTGTAGCTTTAAAAAAAAAAAAAAAAAGCTTGAGCTTGAGTCTTTGTGAAGTGGTGGAATTAAGGATAGCTGCTAATTTGTGGGTACTCTGAAAAAAAAGCTGTAACCCTGGAACAATCACAGTTTTAACATAAGAGGCAGAAGGGCAGATCTCAGATATATAAATAAACACTGACCCATTTGGATCCTTGTTGCTTGAAAACAGATCAACCTATTAAAATACACATGGAGAAAAGGGAAGTTGGCAACTAGGCATAACAGTGCACATGCCAAGTTCCAACGCAAAGTGAATTTTCATTATGAATTTGTTCTTTGTTAAATGACGCCAAACCTAGAGGTTTATCTAATGGAAACAATACTGGACTTGGATAAATTCAGGAGTGGGTGCCATCCTAGCAGAAAGCCAGGTTTTTACTCTAGCTCTTTATGTGCAAAGCATAAATCACTCCTCTTAAGGACCATGTGTCCTCTTGTCCCAGAGGAAAGTGTAGGATGCTTTGTGAAAAATGGCTTGCTTGCTCCTGAGGCAGCATGGTTAAACCATCTTGCTAGTGTCCCAGAGATGTGTGCTTCAGCCTTGAGACAGCCCCTGGCACGGGGCCAGTGCTCCTTGTAAATGGGTCTCTGTCCAGTGTCAGGAGTCGGAAGCAGGCAGACACTTAGGCGAGACACAATACTCTCTTGTGTGCCACCAGCTACAGAAGCTACTGTGCTTTAACCGCCCTTTGGGCCTGCTAGCTCTCCGTCAACCACAGTTATGCTCTCCATTAAAGAACAAAAGTTTGTGAAGTCTCTCAATGGCATCGGGTTTCCAGAAGCACAAAGAATACCCACAAGGCGTTTCCAGAGATCCTTAAGTGTGGTTATAGTTCCAGATGGCTCCCCATCCCAACCCAAATCCTGCTGGAATCAGAGTGCTTTTTATGTAGAAGAATGGTTGAAATGAGCTTTTGGTCTCACGTGGCCTCTTTCTGTCTGTCCTGAAAACAGTCAGTTGTGCAGTGAGCCACCTACTCCGTACTCAGTTCAATCCAACCAGCTTTTAGGAAGTTCACCTAGTAACCTTGTAGTATGAGCCATATATGTTGACCTACAAGGCAAAGAGCTACATCATTGTTTCTGTAGCGTAAAAAACCCACCACTTAAAACTATAAGTTGAATCCTACTTTTCCTCTTTTGAAAAAGACTCAATAGCCTGACTATGCATGAGATTTTTTTGTTGCAGAAACAGAAATGACTTTGTTTCGGGTGCATTTCCCTTGCCTCTTTTAGAAGCAGAAGACCAAGCACATCAAAGCCTACCTAAATGTATCTGTCCAGTGCAGGGGGGGAAAGAAACCCAAAATCCAAGGCGCAGCAGGGATGAACTGTGTGCTGTGAGCAAGATTAAATGATTGTGAATGATGAAGATTGTTTCTGTTTACTATGTGTTCCATCATAAAGCTTTATGGAAAACATTCCAGGAGAGGGATAGGTGAACAAGATATTCCTAACATGAGCACTTCAGGTTCAAAAGTTCAGCTTTAATACGAACGTTGCAGATTTTTTTTCACGCACAAAGAGCAAACAGATACTTCTTTCTTATTGCATATAAAATGTGCTCAGCAGCCTGTGTGCATGGGTTCTTGGTCTGTCCTTATTTCTGCTCAGAGGACAAACGTCTGCTGATCTCCAAACACAGGAAAGGTGTTGAAATATAAATGTACTCATAGCCCACACAGAAGAAACCTTTCTGAGGTGCAGAATGGCCACACTTAGAATCATAGAATCATAGAATC
>NW_009212489.1:0-488 GCF_000690835.1 Fulmarus glacialis
CGCCCGCTCGGCCCTGCCCGCCCGTGCCTTCTCGCCCTCTGGCTTCCTTGCCTTTTCCTTCTTCCCCTATGTTTTTTCCTCTTTCGTTCGTTTCTTTCTCTCTTTTCTTTCCTCCTCTTTTCTTTCCTCCTCTTTTCTTTCCTCCTCTTTTCTTTCCTCCTCTTTCTTTCTTTCTTTCATTTCTTTCTTGCTTTCCCACTTTCCTTCTCTCTTTCTTTCCTTCTCCCTGTCACTATTTCCTTTCTTTCTTGTCTTTCTGTCTTATTTTTCTTTCTTCCTCACTTCTCTCTTTCTGTCTCTTTTTTTTTATTTCTCCTCTTTTTTATCTTCTTTTTCTCTCTTTCTCTCTGTTTTTCTCTGCCTCCTTCCTTCTTCCTCTCTTTCTTTCCTCTTCCTCCTGCTCTCCCCATCCATCCCTTCTCCCTCTCTTGCTTTCTCTCTCCTTTTCCTTTCCCGTTGCCCCTGTGTCCAGCCCCACCATGGGACTG
>NW_009212489.1:517-886 GCF_000690835.1 Fulmarus glacialis
TTGCCCCTGTGCCCAGCCCCACCATGGGACGGAGGGCAGCCGGGGAGGGAGCACGGCCACGGCACCGCAGTGCCTGGCGGGGATGAATGCTGCAAGCTTGGGGTGGGCCAGGGCCCCCCAATAATACCCCCTTGTCTGTCCTCCCTGGTCTCCCCAACATCCCCCCCTGGTCCCACAGATGGGAACCTGCAGGGCGGGGGATGCCGGCATGGGACCCTAACTCCGCTGTCTGTCCGCAGGGAGCGAGGTGTCCCAGGAGAGCCTGCTCCTCCACGGCCCCTTCGCCCGGAAACCCAAGCGCATCCGCACCGCCTTCTCGCCGTCGCAGCTCCTGCGGCTGGAGCGGGCCTTCGAGAAGAACCACTACGT
>NW_009212490.1:0-8621 GCF_000690835.1 Fulmarus glacialis
GGCTGGCTTCCCTGTGAGGGGCCCGAGAGGGGGAGATCCACCACGGCCTGGTGCCTGTGGCCGAGGCAGGGCCGGCCTCTGCTGCAAGTGGTGCGTGAGAGGGCCCGGGGCAGCCGAGCTGGAGCGCAGCACCGGTGGTGTAACGAAGCTTTAGTCAGGCATCGGGAGAGGAGCTTGGCTTAAGAAATCTGTGCTTGGGCTGCAGTCAGATTCCTTGCACTTAACTGTGGCTCTGAAATCATGCCCTGCTGTCAGGTCATAGATGTGTAAGAGCGGTAGCATTAAGATTTTTGCAGAGCCGTTAAGTTTTTTGATGTCTCTAAATCTAGATGGTCACCAGGACAGAGGGTCAAATTGATGACTCTCTAATTGGTGGCAATGCCTCTGCTGAAGGTCCTGAGGGAGATGGAACAGAAGCCACGGTCATAACTGGTGTTGATATAGTAATAAACCACCACCTTCAGGAAACCAGCTTTACAAAAGAATCCTACAAGAAGTACATCAAGGACTACATGAAAGCGTAAGTGTTGGTTGGCTTTTTCTTTAAATGGATGGCGAAATTGTTAGGTTGCTGAGATTTTAAAAACAGTATTGAACTTTATTTGTAGTAGGTGTTCGTTCCGATACAGGTGCCAAACTGGCTGTGAACATGAATAGTGTCTTAATACTTGGCAAAACTGGAGCTCTAACAAATAGATACTGGAATATCTAAGTTTATCTTGGCTGAGGTAGAGGACCTGATCATGTGCTTTGGATATTATTTGTAACTTTGCTGTTTTTTTCTGATTCCTCTATGCCAGAGCTTCATAGGGAAGGGGGTGGGGTGATGAAGAAAGCTTCAGGAAGCTTTTCTAACTTGACAATTTAAATGTCCAAATATAATGTGTGTGAATGGAACTTTTTGCTAATTCAAGGTATAATTTTTGTGACTCAGTGTTTAGCGGGTTAGCACTAAAGGTGAAAACACTTTCTCCGTGATACTGATGCATAGTATTCTTGATGTTGTGGAAATGGCGTGCTAATTTTTGTCTACCACTAGACTAGAAGTAAAATGAGCTTGATGTGAGTGGCAGGCACTGTTCTGCTAATTCACTAGCAAAATTAAATTAAAATTTGGGGGCTTTGAGAGGGAGAGGGGGAAAAGCAGCAAAATCAAACAGTTTGACTGCAAGTAACTCTTTCTGCTATGATGTGATGCTGCACAGTGAAGTTATTAGGCTAGAACATGTTTTCAGAGCTTTTTTCCCTTCCAGAATCAAAGCCAGACTTGAGGAACACAAGCCAGAGAGAGTAAAGCCTTTCATGACAGGGGCTGCCGAACAAATCAAACACATCCTTGCTAACTTCAAAAACTACCAGGTAACGAAACTTATGTCTCCTTACAGCAGTATTGCAGTGATACAAGCTGCAATTGGTTCATCTGCTGAACTAGCTTGTGGAGAATTTTGAGGGCCCTTGTTGGGAGGGCATCTAACTTACCCTTCTCTGAGAGTAGTAGGGACTATGAGGGTCAGGGAGGAGAACAGTGAAAGACTCTTAGGTGTTTGGGGATGTCATTTCAGCTTGCAACACTTGTAGTTAACTACATTTGTAGTTTTCAGAAAGATGGATCACATCACAAAGATGGATCACTTTGGCCCCTGCTGTGTCCTACTCTGCTGTTCACAGCAGTGTGGTAAAGTTATGTGGTACTAAAATGGACAAGCTATAGAAAGCAAAATCCCTGTAGCTGGGCAGGGACACCTCTAAACTGAACTAGTAGATGTAACAGCTTTCTTGTATAAAAGGCACTTTCCCCTGGTAGTAGCTCATTAAATGTCTCAGTAACACATTTCTCTGAAGTTCTTTGTAGGAGAGAACATGAATCCAGATGGTATGGTGGCTCTCCTGGATTTCCGTGAGGACGGTGTGACCCCATATATGATTTTCTTTAAGGACGGCTTAGAAATTGAGAAATGTGTAAGTACTGACCTGAATTGGATGAATGCGCCTAACTACATGATTAGCTCTTTCAGTGCATCCCTTGTTCTGTTGTATCCCTGTTAAAGTTGAGCAGTAACTGCCAGTTTAAAAACTTAAAGTTCATGTAAGTACGGCCTAATTGCTGCTTCATATTCTACAAAGTGTCTGAAACTTCCCTTGTATACTAATGAGTCATACTCAAAGGGGATGTAGTTTCACTGCAATGATTCATTGTGACTTAATGGCTAGGAAATGTAGAAGGAATTGCCTTGGTGAGATGTGTGTAGTTGGTAATGGTTTTAAACTATTAGATTAAAGACAATGTCCTCTGAAATGGAGCACTTCTACTTTGGATCCCTCTTGTGGGGGTTAATTCTGAAGTACCTTATATGATCACGTTTCATCTTCTTTCACTTAATCTGATGCCCTTATTTTGTTATGGAAGAACTATCTGTTTAAATGTTGCCCTAAATTTGGGAACACAGTAATAGTTGACCGAATACTTAACCTTATTCTATCTGGAATCTCCAGTTGCCTGAGTTCAGGCGGCTCCTGCAGTCTGCTTTCTCTTTAGTTACTCTGGGTTGGAATGTGGTTGCAATGAAACAGTATTTGGATCCCAACACTTGAATTTTTTGGCTTATTCTGAGAGCTGTGGAATTCACTGTAGACTAGCAGTGTGGGATCACCAATTGCTTTGCCCAGTCATTGCAGACTTATGAAGCCTGTTTATAGCCAGCTAAATTTATCTGTAAAGCCTCTTACAGGCTTTCTGGTATGCAAGTCATGTAAAGATGAACCAACTTCTAGTGTGGAGCAGTAGTTTCACTAGAGGAGCACTTTCATTGGCCCAGACACACCATCTCCTGCAGCTTGACTGAAGGGTGATGTCTGTCCTGGACCCCAGAACAGGCAGTCCCCTGGAAGGTACCTCCTCTGAGCAGATCTCCCCTACTTGGGCAGACCTTTTGGATGTGTAATTCGGATAGCCCTATCCACTTCAAGATGGGGTAAAAGAATACTAGCAGGGCATTCCAGGGGGCAGAAAACTGTTCCAGCTTCTTGGTACAGCTCTTGTAAGAGACAGCATTACATTGTAAGCTTTAGTACTTGTTTAGGACATGCTCTTATTTGAGAGGAAATCTGAAACTTGGTGTGTCAAGCAAAAAGGGTGTGAATGAGTATCTTGCCTGACTTGCTCAGCAGCTGATGCCAGTTGCTCTGTATGATCGTAGAAAAGCTCAGCATCCTCTGATAGACCATGAGCACTTGTCCTGTTGCTCTCTGGTTTGCACTAAGATGCAAAAATAACTTCCTTGCGCTTTCTGCCTGCCTGACTGTGGCAGCTCAGATTGAGTTAGGGAATACACAAATAAGTTACAGAAACTTACCCTGATTATCATGACCTTGAACTAACACTTGCTACTCTTCTTTCAGTAACAAATCAAACAGTATGGTTTTGGATCACCTGTCTTCATAGCTGGCTGCTGTTTCTTCTTCATCGGCACAACACCAGGAATTGGCAATGTCTAACAACCGGACTGATGTCATCTTAAGCTTTATTCACTTATTTTGACCCTGATTTGGAGTGGAGGCATTGTTTTAAAAAAAGAAAAAACAAAACATCTGTCATGTAGGTTGTCTAAAATAAAACTCATTTAAACCCATAGGTGATGCCTTTTGGTCTAGTGTTTCTTAGGGTGACTTGCAGGAGAGGTTGCAGCAAGATGTTTGTCCGAGGATTTGGTACTGTCAGTAGTACAGCCTGGCCCTAGCGCGCTACAACTTGACTGTCTCCAGACAGACCTCACGTAGTTTCTACCTGTGGCATTGGAGTACAAGAGCAGGCTGAGGGGAATAAGGCAAAGCTCAAGAAATGTCATCGTAGTGGAGTGGACCTTCTTCATCTTTCACGATTGCACAGAGACTTCTATCTCTGGAAGATACCAAAATTAATTAAAAAAACCAACAGAATGGAATATGTGCTACTCAAGCTGAGTACTGGCTGAGCTTCTTTGTCAGACAAGGATATCGAGTCTGCCCTCAGTTGCAGTATGACTTCAAGATAAAGGGAGGAGGATGGATGGAGCAGTAGTCTAACACCAGCACTCTCTGAGCCCAGGTAGTGGGAACATTGTGTGGAGGGGGTGAAATTACTAGGTTTTCCAACACAGCCTGGCTGTGGTACTAGCTCCTGTGTATTTGACAGCTATTCAGGAGCAGATTAACTAGAACTTAGTCAAGTTACAGGATTTTGGGTTTTTCTGTACTTGCTTTCTCCTTGGGGAGAGAAATGTCAGAATGGCCTAGCCCTATCCTAGGCTTATCACAAGCAGGTGCGTGTCTGGGCTTGAGACTTACCTGAGTACTTACAACTTCGGTTCCTGCTGTGTTCCTCATTAGGAAATGCATCTATTTGACAGACCTGGAGCAAACGGCCATTGCTTCTCTGGTTCTTGCTGAGATGCAACAGTAACAGGTTCCTTGCGCTTTCTACCTGCCTGACCTTGTGGCAGTCTGGATTGAATAAAGGAATACAGATGCCTTCACAGAGCCTCAGTGGGGCAAGGGGGTTTATGTTGCTGCTGTCAACACGATTGTGTGTGCCTGACCAGGGATGTTGCCTTGGACTGCAAGTCATTAACTGTTCCAGATACAGGAGGTTAAGGTTAAGGCCTGAAAGGGGAGGGCATGACCGACCCACTTGTTTGCTGTTAGTCTGTGAGGCCTCAGGCCTCCACTTCAGCAGAGTTTTGGCATCTTGGCTGTCTTCTATCAGGTTTTGGCTCCTGGTGTTGGCGGGCTGAGGTAGAGGCAGGTTCCTGCAGGGGTGAGATAGATGCAGCAGCCGGATGGGAGGAGTGAGATACTGTCTGTGGAGGTGGGAGTGGAGTGTGCCCTAGTTATCTTGGGGGTTCCTGTCTGGTTTAAACACACCCTATTTTAGTTCTGTGGGAACTTCATTTACATACAGTTTTTTTTTTAGCTCGCCCAAGAAGGGGTCTTGGGGCCAGCTGCGCTTTTGGCTGAGGTACAGTTTTGGTGTAATCTGAGCAATGTAAATTAATGCTCCTCTACCTTCACCCAATGGGGCTGAAAGGCAGGGAGGCAGGTTCAAAGCCTAAATAAAATAACTGAGAGCCAGCTCTTGCTTTCCTTGCAGAGGATTTGTTTAATGGGGCCAGGTGAGGATGCTATCTTACCCTTCCTGCTGCATCTTTGTTAAAAACTGGGGGCCTTAAAGGAAGGGGGAGTAAGCACTTGCTTAGTTTGAGACTTTTGCTTCTCAGTGGAGTAAGTTCAGTGTGGGCAGGGCAGTGCTCATGTGGCCATGCAGCCCCTGGTCTGGCTGTGCAGCTCCTTATAGCCCTGGCTCCCACTTCCAGCGAGTCAAAGCGTTTAAACTGAGTGAAGCTGGGATGTGGGAGTGAAAACGGCTCTTCCCCCTGCTTGGCTAGTTATGCTGAGGCTTGGAACCCTGGGCACAAGCCTGGAGCAAATTGCTGTGTGCCAGCTGCGTACAAATGATGAGGTGCTGCTTTGAAAAGCAGGTGCTTAAAAGCATGATGAGCAGTACAGCCTCGCTGTTGGGTTGAATGGCTTAGGGCAAATTGCATGCCATCCTGTCTATACTCCAGGCTAATTGGGATATTTAATTGGTGTGTGCAAACATGCCTGACTAGTGTGTGACGTGCTCCTATCAGTCTCATATGCTTTTCTGCATGGCGGAGCCTCTGACGGGAGGTCTCCTTTCAGCCTGTTGTAGGAAAGTGTCAGTTCAAAGGCTCTTGAGGTGCAGGATTTTGTTCTGTTCATCACTCCAGTGAGCTGCAAGAGAAGTGGTTTTGCTGCTGGCTGCACTGTGCGTCCCAAAAATGCCTTGCTGTCTTCAGTTTCTCAGGGAAAAGGGCAAGTCTTGCTGCTCTGTGGTGTCAAGCCTGCTAGGCACTGGGGAGGAGAGGTTAAACCACACTTGATGGCGGGGAAGGACAAGGAGTGGTCACAGCCATCCTGCTGTGGCAGCTGCCTGCAGTGGAGGCAGGGCGAGGGAAAGTCGGGATGCAGCTCCTTGCGTTGGGAGTTGCTACATGCCGTTAAGTGGGAGGCCCGTGGCTGGTAAACGCGCTTGTTAACAGTCAGTGACACAACTCTGAGTTGGAAATGAAGTCAGCGTATTTTGTCGTAACCCAGTTCCTCCTCTTTTGGCCCCTCTTCACATCAAGCAGCTGTTTTCTGGGGCTGCAAAGCTAAAGTGATTTGAGAATGCAAGGCTTCATACTGCTGTAATGCTACAGCTTTGGAGCTACTAAATTGATGAAAATCCCCCATCATAACAGATGACCCTGGTGCTGCTTAAACACAGCCTGAACAGAAGGACAGCTTTAAAACCTATCCCCATCTTGTTTTAAAACATGTGCTTATCAGGCTTGTATCTCACATTCCTAGGAAGATATTTTCTGTGGCTGGAAGGGCTGTGGAGCTGGGAAGGATCCAAACAGCTTTTCCCCTGAGCCTCATGGAGCAGGTTAAGCAGCTGGGTAGAAACCTTTCCTCTGCTGGCTTGGGTCTCAGCCCTGTGCGGGGCCAGGAGGCTGCTCCTGCACCCACCGCAAGGCAGCTGCTGGCAGGGGAGGGAAGGCTGATTATAAAGAGGGGGAAAAAACCCTCCTCCCTTCTTAGTTTTGTACTTTTGTGGTTAAGGGAGTGACATCTTGGGGCTGGAGGAAGCAGCTGGGCACATGTGCCACAGTCCCCTTGGCCTTTCGCCCTCCCACCCCACTTGTCCTCCTCAATGCCTGCTCTTTGTCTCACAGTTTTGCTGCCCCAGCCGGGTCTTGACCCATCTACAAATCCACTCTTTTGCCCTCTCAAAGCATCCCCGCAGGGTCTCCAGCCCACAGCCTGTGTGCAGGGGTTCAGCCAAGCGCTGGCAAAAAATCCCGCCTCTGGCGGGCCAGTGACCATGCTGTTCACATCCAAACGCTGCTGCAGCAGCTTGTTGCTCCTTGGCTGCCTGCTTTGAGGAGAAAGGGTGTGGGCTTGGGGATGTTCATGCAGTGGAGGGAACACCTGGTGTGCTGGGAGAGGTGCTGGTGGGGCCATGGAGAGCCCCCTCTTGGGTAGCCAGCTGAGCCAGCCTGGCTTCATCCCTTGGCTTTGTCCACTCAGCATGGGCAGGGGGTGGGTGCCGGAACCGAGGTGGGTGACGGTCCTGGAGCCTTATGCAGCCCTCAGGTTTGGCAAAGAACCTGCAAAGGGAAGATTTTAAATTGGATTAATTTGGTTGGGTTTGGTTTTCTTTTTTCCACATGGTTTAGCTCAAGGCCAGGAGGGACTTACTGTAAGCTTAGGACGTGGTTGTTGTCAGAGAAGTAAAATTAGATTATTTTTAAAGATACAGAAAAAAAAGCTGCAACTTGCTTCCTTCCCTTAGCAAGACTCTGACTGTTGAGCTGGCTCAGGCCAGCCTGCTGCAGTCCTGGCAGCATTTTCAGCGACAGTCGTCTAGGGAGGATGCTTTTATTAAACAGCAATATTGTCTGTATCAAGATACCTCTGCTTTCTCACATGCTGCTGCAAGATGCCTCCCTCTGCTCCCATGGACCTCCAGCTGTGCTTTAGCTCTGCAGCCGCTTCCCTGGAATGTGGCTGCTGTTGTAAACTGGGATGTTTTGCCCTGCACCAGCCGGCAAGTAAATCTCCACATCACCTGCTAGCCCACAGCGGGAGAGCAGCAGTTAAACACTGTGTTCATTTAGCTTGGAGATAAATGTCTCGGTAGGAGGAAAAAAAGTCCTAGTCGAGTCTGAAAGTCTTTGCCATAAACAGCCCAAAATCCATTGCCAGGAGTGCAACCGTGCTGGTTTGTGGTCCCTGTGCCTTGGCTGGCTTTTGGTTGAAGCCGCAGCTGGAAGCTGTTGTGCAAAGATCACAGCCAAGTGGCTGTGGCCAGGGTTGGGGGCCTGGGGGAGCTTTTCTTGGTGCCAGCAAATGCTGGTAACCTTGGAAGTGTGTTACGCAGGAGCATGGCAGGGTGGTGTTGAGGATGCGTGTAGCTGCTGGGTGTTTTGAGCCATTAGAGCTGCATTCATCACCTTCCACTTCTGGCAGAAAGGAGCCAAAACACTCTTAAACTGATGCTAGGAGGCCTTTTTAGACTATTTTGGTGTGTGATACCAACCTCGCCAATGAGACAGTGGCTGAGCATGGTGAGAAAAACGATGAGCAGTTGTTTCTCCACAGCCCTCTTGTTACCCTGGGAGCCAACAGCTTGGATTCACCTCCCTGTCTGCCACCAGCAGCGGCGGGGGGAAGCACTGCTGGCATTTTGGAGAGCAGCCCCTTTCCTCCCGTTCTCAGCAAGGCGTGGGCACGCTGACAGCCCTGCCAAAGCAATGCAGCTGTTTGATTTTTTTTTTTAATAGCGAATGTCCAAAAAATTCAATGTCCAGAGAGGATTTAAGAATTAGCTTCCCAAATTCTTTATAATAGAGCAGTCGAGAAAGGCCATGTAAAGCTGGCTGCTCCCTCCCTGCTCACCATGGATGCTCAGCTAGCAAAACCCCACTGTTGCTACTGGAATAAGTCTGGTTCAAGGGCTGAGGTTCATCTCCTCTACCTACAGCTGTGTCTGCACCTGGGCTGGGCACCCTCGGCCC
>NW_009212490.1:8639-18738 GCF_000690835.1 Fulmarus glacialis
GGGCTGGTTCTGCCCCGGGGCTGGCCCCCCCGGGCCCTGCCAGTCGAGGCAGGGAGGGATGATCTCTCTGCCTCCTGCAGCCGTGAGGTTGCTGTGGGCTGCAACCATAAGACTGCCTGCAGCTGCTGGTGCTTGGTCAAGCTGCCCATAAAAAGGTGTTTAAGGGGGCTAGCGTAGCCCTTCCCCCATCCGCTTCGGCTGCCCCAGCCCAGCGGCCACCTCCTGGCAGCACGTGCCATCCAGTTCACCTGTTGTGGTGGGGCTAAGAGTGCTTTGACCCCCATAAACCCACCTGATTTTTAAGCCAAACGGGCAAGATAGCAGCTGCCCACAAGAAGGGTTTCATGTGCATGGCCACCTTGCTTACTGCGGGCCAGGCAGCAGGAGGAAAATCCTGTGGCTGGGGGTGCCTGCGCTGGTGGACCCTGCATGGACGCAGCCCTTGCTGTTTGCAGCCTCTCCCAGTGCTGGAGTATAAATAGCCTCTTCCCAGGGCTGGGCTTGGCTGGGCGGTGGAGGGAGGCTTTTCAGGAATCCACGCTGGGTTTTATGTGAGCCTCTCTGGGGTAAAAAAAAAAAAAGATGACCTTAAATTAGACGTGTGAAGCCCAGGGCGGGTCGGTCTCATTTCCCTCCCCCAGTGCTACCAACCTTCCCACCACGGACTGGTGGGGGCAGCTGGATGGGTGCAGGCATAGACCCAGGCGGCTGAGGAAGGACTCTGTGTTGTTTCCTTGTTGCTTTTAATCAAGGCTTTGCCCTTGCCTCTTCCTCTGGTCCTCGGTACTTGGTTATCTGTCTTGCAGCTGCTGAAAGCCTTCCTGTCTCCTGGACGTGCTCAGGTCCCTGTGGAAATCCCACTCTAAAGAACGAGCTCCAAAGGTAAAACTAGTTAATGGAGTAGAGGTGAAAAGAAACAGTCGTTCCCTTCCTTTCAAGATGGAAAGCCAAATACTGCAGCTTCCCCCTTCTCCTATTTGCCTATAATTGCAAACACATCAGCTGCAAAAGCCCAAACTCCCGTGTGACACCGTCAGAAGCAGAACGCCCCTCTCATCTGGCTCCACTCCTCCAAGGGACATGTTTTGGCTGAGCCACTCCTAAGACCAGTATGACCAGTACCAAGCAGCTCCTCGTGCTGAGATTTGCTGAGCTGGGAAGAAGAACAAGGTTGCTCTAAGTTCAGGTGCTCGTGCTCGAATCTCGCTCATCAGGCAAGCTCTAGGTGTGGTTAGCTGACGCGATCCTCAATGGCACCCGTGTTCATTGACTTCTCTGGCTTGTGGGTCCCCTGTGCTCCCCATCCAAAGATATTTACCAATTCCCTATTCCAAAATGCAATGAACTCCAAAATTTTTGTGTTTGATGGGAGCTGAAGGTGGAAGAGTTTGACCTGCTTGAGCCAGACAAGGGATGAGAACCTTAAGACACCTGCTGAAGCACCGGGTTCTGAGCTCTTCTGGAAAGGGCCTTTTTTGATCTTTTCTGCTGGAGTTTGTCATCCTTGTGCAAATAATTAAACACTCCCAGAGAAAGGCTGACCCCACAGCTTGGTAGCCACACAGAGTCTTGGTTAGGAGAGCCAAGTCCTCCAGTCCTGCCACCAGTATGAGAAATGGGGCAGGTTGTACTCAGCCACAGCTCTTTGAAAAGCTCAGGAAGCAGAGCTATCTTCCAGGTGAGCCTGGAGCAGCAGCTCAGTTCTGATACTGCGTTAGCGAGAAAAACGATTTGTTAGGTGTCAATAAATACCGTGACTAATGAAAAATGCCATCCTGGCAACATTGACATGTGAACGTGGGTGGGCATAGCTGACACACACAAAAGGTACGTTCAGCTGGAGGCAGCTCCAAGCAGCTGATGAAGACAATACGTAGCTGATTCGAAGTATGGCTGACTTCTAGGGAGCATCCACAGGGATCAAAGCAGCTAGTGAGTACCGATCCCACTACGAGCTCTGTGTCAAAGATGTGGTATCGGCAACAGGGGTCTTGCAGCCACGTCACTTTTTGCTGGTCCACAGCTAATAGTCATGCTTGGTAGTTTCTGCTCCCATTCCTCGTGCAGTCCTGCCTGTCCCGCCAGCAGCCTCCGGGCTGGCTGTAGGCAGGGCTGCGGAGGAGGCAGGCAGCAGCGGAGGCAGGCAGATGTTCAGAGCTGTGAGCTGGCGGGGAGGGAAGCAGGGCAGCACTGGGACCAGCCTGTCCCATGCTGGGTTCAAATCCACCCCCCTTCCCCACGTAGCAGCCTCCAGGCTCGCACCTTCTCACCCATTCCCAGCCCATGGCCCCGGAGATGTCTCTACTGGGGCAGCTGCATCACTGCCGCCTTGCCTCAGCTCAGGCCCATGCCAGTACCAGCTGGGCTTACAGAGTATAAAATTTCTGATGACTCAAAGAACTGGTCATTCGGGAGAAGTAATGCTAGAGAGTAGAGGTGCTTTTAATCTCATTTAATGGCATTTAGTACATTGATACTCTGCTCGTGCCTATGGGACCCGCTCGTGGACGAATGTTTCAACCACTGAGAGTCATGAACATCTGCACGAGCTGAGTTCAGCAGCGAGCAGAGACAGCAGCACATGGGAAGACCAGCAGGGAATCGGTGTTCATCACTGATGTGAGTTCAGAGTTTAAATTAATCCAAATGTGGGGCCAGGGAAACAGACTTGAACGCCTACGAGCCTCCTCCTCTTCTCTTTCAGCAGATGGCAATCCTGCTAACTGCACTTGTGTAAGGTACCCTTGCAGAACAAGCAGAGCGGAGCTGGAGAGTTTTTGCTGGTTATTACGTGCTGGATCCCAATGAGGTTACTCCAAACGCTAAATCACTATCGCAGCCTCGCATGAAGTTAGACCAGCCCTGCAGTACCTTGAGTTATTGCAGAAGGGAGAATGTGGGGTCCGTAGCAGTGTGTCTACCCTGCTGCTTCTGTCTCTAGGGTGGTTTGTGCTGCAAGACCCCGTGGCTTGGCTGCAGGCTGGATGATGACCTGCCAATGGCACCTAACTCCATCTCCATCTTTACTGTGCGCTCCCACCAGGCAGGAGGCAGCGGAGCCCTTGAGTGCACAGTACAGGTCCTGGTGTCAGCACAGGAGAGCATCTTTCATCCTCTCGGTCAGCACCCCTGCGGGCTCCTTGTGCCCTTCTCTCATGCCACATAGATTTTGTGGCTGCTCTTGGGGCTAAAATTCCAGTTGCACACTAACAAGCTAGAAAGCCTTCAAAATCATGCAGGAAACAGGGAAAAAATGCTTCACGAGCTGCCTGGCTTCTAGACTGTCCGCTGGATGTCTTTTCGTAGTTTATCCTGGTGTAATGTTTCCCAGTTGTTTTTTGAAATAGTTTCTTCATTGTCGTGTTCCCCTTTAACCTTGAAAACCGGCACTGCTCCAGAGAAGACTGCAAGCGAAACAGGGGACCTTGGCTTTCCTCAACCTTTCTGTTCCTCATTGGTTGAAAACTCAATGTTTCTAACGATGCCCATAAGAATAATTTTTTGTAAAAAACATAAAATCCATAAAAAATTGCATGCTCTGTACACTTTCCATTACTCAAAGTAGAGCCTATTTACCCTGTTCAAAGGCACTCTGCAGATCAATAAAATACCTACTTTACTTAGATCTTCTGGCATTTCATGCTGAGTGATTATGTCCCTCTCAACTGAAGACAAATTGTGAAGCAGTGAACTCGCATAAAACCAAAAATACAAGCAGATCCAAAATACTTTCCTGCTAAGCTAATCCTGCTGGGGATCCCACTAAAGGTAACCTTTTCCCTCTGAAACGGCATGGTCATTTTTACCTGTGGCACTGAATTACAAAACTACTAAATCAGGATTGCATGGCATTCCTCTGCAGGGTTTTAGAAGATCACGTGAGGAGCAACACAAAGGAGAAGCTGACCTAGACTTTCTAGGTACCTTAGCTGCTCAAACAGGACACAAATCCAACAGAGGAGCCCAGCTCATGACAAGCAAGAGTTCTCATCCTACATGGTTGTGAACGCAAGTCTCTGGAGGACTGGAACAGCACGAGGAGGACAGCCATGTGTGCAGGCTCTGGCTATTGCTGGGGAGCACATCATGTACTGCAGCAAGACAAGGAGGCTGACTTCCTGCGTTCCTCTCGGCATCCTCAGATAACCCCCGCAGCCGTTAGCAAGCTGGGTCCTGCTCATAGAGCCTGAGGAGACAGGAGTCAACACACACGTCCCTGGAACGTGATCTGCTCTTCAAAAACTCTCAGTAGTCCACCTCCTATAGTCCACCTCCTAGGAACTGGACACTTCATGCCACAGGAAGCTGAGCACCAGCAGGAAGCACATCTGTAGAGAGATACTTACACAAACAATTCTAGAAAAAATTAATTGAGCAAAATTAAAATGTGTGACTTATGCGTAAGAGGTCAGAGTTGTTTTACAAACCTCCGAAGGCATTTGACCCCCCCGCTGAACCTTTCATTGCTTCCAAGTGGACTGATAATGGAATGTTTGCTTTTCACACAGACCTATTATTTTATTAGTGTGCGCAGAAGTGATGCACACATCTGAAGGACCTGAGGGAATGTGAAAGCTGTGCTATAAAACCTCACCTTCTGCTTCATTTACAGGTATACTAATGAGGTTTTTTTCACTCTGTTTACTTTGCTCTTTTTTTAACATAAAAGCTTTGAGAATATAATTAAATAGTCCCATCCTGTCTCCCTCCCTGCTCCCTCCCAAGAAGGATGCTGAATGGACAACCCTTGCAATGTGCATTTAAAAAATGGGGGAACAGAGACACTGACACATTAAGCGATCTTCCCCAAAACACACAGAAACCCAGTGGCAAAGCCAGCAATAAAAACATGGTTTGGAAAAAACCTTCATACATACGTTATCTAAATCACAACACGTGTTCAATCAATAATGTAGAACATTGCGTGATACAAATTAAAATAACACTTTTATTGATATGCTTAAACATAAAACATAGGTAACATAAGAAAAAACAAACAAAAGATAAATCTATTCCTTGATGTACCTAATAAACAGACATTTCATTTTTTTTCTCAGTAATCACCTGGAGGGGATTGTCATCTTCCCACTGACCTGTGTATCAAACAGCCATCGCCTTATGGGTTTTTAACTGTGTTGATTTGTTCCCACGGAGTCTAAGGACTATGATGAGCACCGCGGTTGTGGCTGTTTTTCCTAAAGCCTGATCCCAAAAGGAGCATCGTGTCCGTTCCACCCAAACACTGCACAAAGGGTTGCATACCTTTGCAGCCTTCCAGACGAAGCCCTGACAGATCCCAGCAGAAGTGAGGGTATTAACCTGGTTCTACTGGAATGCAAAACCACAAAGTTACGGGTTCCTCTAGGACACATTTTCCTCCATGTCATGGCTTGGAAAAGCCACAAAGCTACCAGGAAAAGGTAAGATCAGAACTCAAAAGATTTCTAATAACGATAAATCTAATACAAGTTTATTCTATAAATATTTTTTTCCTGTCAAAAGACAAAACACTTATAGAAACATACAAGAAATATTTCTTGGAAAAAAAATGAAGCTATGGAAAATTACAAAGTATCGGCTGCTTTAATTTAACTTGAACCTTGCAGAATTGCGCTGTGTTCAGTCCTGTCTGTAAACCCACCACGGTTCCCTCAGTGCAATCACTCTAATTCTTGCTTCTTAAACGCTTTTGTTAATCACTCTTGTCTTCTCCTTGGTAGTGTCTGTATTCCGGCTTCAGCTCCCATGTGTTTTTGTGGGTCCCCTTCACGTTGTAGATGCCTATTTCTCTTAAAATTTCTTTCAAGTATATCTGAAAGGAAACAAAAATTCAAATTATACAGGCAGGCAATTACCACGGTTCCTACATGACGTCTCACGATCTGCTCAATCACATCAACTCAGTTCATAAAAACAACCCGGCAGACGGCA
Source organism: Fulmarus glacialis (assembly GCF_000690835.1). Classification (NCBI taxonomy): domain Eukaryota; kingdom Metazoa; phylum Chordata; class Aves; order Procellariiformes; family Procellariidae; genus Fulmarus; species Fulmarus glacialis. The sequence continues at coordinate 14,571 of NW_009212490.1, forward strand.
AGGTTGGCTGGTCGGCACTAACTTGTGCGATAATGACTCTGTGATAGACTTCAACCCCCAGGCACCAACAGGGATTACAGCAGCCTGGGTGTAAGGCCCGGCGCAAGTCCCAGGGATGCAGCAGGGAGCAGCCGAGCCCCAGGGGTGACGGCTCCCAGGCAGTCCCTGCGCAGCCCTGCTGGGGGTGTGGAGAGGCAGGTACTAGCTAGATGGATGCTCCACGGGCTGCCAAAACGAAGCTCCCAGCGCCTCTTGGAAGGCGATGCTGAGGCTATGGCAGACCTCCAGCAGTAGCACCCACCCACGGATCAGCTAGCGGAGATGATCCACAGCTCCTGTCTCAAGACGGGGCACTTGCAAAATCAAAAGGCTGAGATGTGCCTGACGTACCCCGAGTATCAGATGCAGCTGGTCTAAAAATCTGTGCGCTGTTATGTTTCTCACATGACTGCGGAGGAGCGGGGACGCGGGCAGGCTTTCTGCCCTGGGAGCTCGCTGCCGCCACAGACAGCGAGCCGTGCGGGTGGCCGCTGTGCACCAGGGGCTCCCCGGGCCGGTGGGACACAGCCACTGCGCGGGTCTGTACATCACCGTTACCTCACACATCTTCCTCCTGCTGGAATTTCTCCACCTGAGCTAAAAGCTCTTGGCTTTTCATATTGCTTGGGCTGGGAAACTCCCAAGCCTTATTCAGACCCCATCAAAGCCCCAAGCTGCTGGTTTTCATGCCATTTTGCAAAGCTTTAAGCATTTTATTATGGCCTCGTTTTTAGAAAAGAGCTCAGTACGTGCCAGAGAATTTTCTAATACATTCAAATATTAAGGCTAGGAAAAGAAATTAAAAAAAGACAAGCAAAGCTATGATACCAGTAGTATAAGCTTTGACACAAGACAGCTCACTAATATCACCCTCCTTTACTCTTTATAATAAACACCAGTAATTTGTTTCATTTTTTAAAGAGCCGTTTGCCTGCTTGTTTGTTTAAATATTAATCAGGACTGACTTGAGTGGATTGCCATGGCAACCGCAGACCACAGTTTAAGAATCCCCACATTAAATTCATAATTGCTTTAGTTTGTGCAATTTAATCCTCTTCGCATATATTGAACTGGAGTTACTGGAACCCGTGTATTTTCTGTATCTACAGTTCCACTAAGCGCAAATACCAACATACTCCAACTCATTAAAAAAATGTTTGTTGATGACAAAAGAAAAAAAGAAAGGCCGACTGCCCAGTCTCTTCCTTACGCTCTACCCATTTTTTGCTAAATGGAAAAGTTGGGAAATAAATTAAAAGTATGTTCTCAGTCAGTAAAAAAACCCTCTTTTAGAGAAAGCGATCATTACTTTCTCTCCAGATATACATCAAAAATTTACAAAGCAAAAAAAAATCCAGATCCCACACTAATGACAATACTTCCTTTGGACTCATGTAGCAAAATTATTCTTAAAAACCTATCTCAAAGCAACGAGGGGTGTTTGTCCAACAAGTAAGAAAGATGACCGTAACAGACTGTGTATACAAACTAGTTTCTTAGGGTCTTTTCTTCGAGCAGAGGGGCTGCGCACAGGAGCCATAAGCGGGGAGTGCATTTTGCACTGCGGGGATGGCTCTTCGGTCTTCGAGGGTGCACGATGCAAACCCCAGCAGGTGGCAGCAGGAGATCAATAAACATCTCTTAGCACACCTTTCCAATCCTCATCTACTGCAGAGACGCTGTCGTTATTTGAGTCAGGTACCTAAGACAAATGTACTCACTACAACGGCAATTAGTGCGCAAACGTTTTTGTACAATGACACTGCTGTTGCACAATGCATTTTTTAAAAGGTGATGAAAGCAGGTGAAAAAGTGGTTTCTACATGGGTATGTGTAGATGTGTATACCTGCATATCCACTGCTTTGTTTGCAATCCTTGTGCATGCACACGAGGTTAGCTTTCAGTAGTGTCACTGACAGACACTTAAAACATGGCAGAGTGAGTGGAAGAAACACTCAGACTCAAGGTTAAATTCTGCTCTAGACTACATGGACAGATTAATGAGAATTGGAAAAAAAATCTAATTGCACTTAGTCCCATGAAGTACATCCATATGCAGTTCCTGGGCTGAGAGACCTCATCTGCATCTGGGAAGCCAGGTCACAAGGCGTGACGATGCCGCAGGGCTCAGGCAGAACGAAACCGCTGCGGCTGCACGCTCCACGGCTCCCAGCGGCTCGCTGCTGTTCGGTGGCAGAATCTTTGGGTGACATTTTGCACGAGGCAGTTCTCACCTCTCACTACTTGCTCACGCCTCCAAGCCACCATCCAGTTAAACGAAGGTTACTTTTAATTTCAACTAGTTTTCAGACCCAATTCCCCAGGCAGTTCTGCTTCTCTCTGGGCAAAACTTCCAAGAGTTTTGATTTAACAGCATAACAAAACAGAACAAAACCATCCCGAACTGACATCTGTGCCACAAGCAAGGGCACTTCAAGCTGGGACCGTGAACTGCAGCAACTGAGTATGTGCAACATATTCCTATTTGCCATCTCCGCTGCAGGGGAAAACAAGCAGCAGTGGTTTTAGGAGGGCAGCTGAGAGCGTTAACCCAAAAAAATCACTCTGCGTGCACAGACAACGCTGAACTGTTGGAGCTTTTAGACCACTACAAAGCAGGGATAATCCTGCTGTACTGTACCGTACTTGAGAGCAAGTGGCTTGATGAGATGAGTTCAGGGGATGTTATGATTTTTTCCTGCAGGATCACTTCTCCTTCCAGAAACCAGGACCCTCCACCTGGGTCTGCGCTGTGCCAGGTTGGCCTATACATCTTGAAGCGTACTACTCAGTCTGACACTATATCATCAAGAGAAACCTCCCACTTCCTCCAGTGATGCCAAATACTGAATTTTAGAACCCAGTGAGTGCTGATCAAGGGTCCACAATTTCTCCTCAGAAAGGGATTCAATATGTTTATATGCATACAATTCTAACACAGAAGCTAATCTGTAGGTAATCTATTTGTACATTTAAGGCATCCTCTGCTCTGTTACACTTTCCCTCATGATTTTTTCCATAAAAAGTGAAATGTTATTATAGAATTATGGGATAAAAATTTCTGAGAGAGGAGTTAACTTCCAAGCTCTAAAAACCCTTCTAAAACTTTGAGCTGAAAAACATCCCCACCGTATTTAGGATAACCATTACTTAAAGCTGAAATAAAAGAAAAAAATGCAAACAATCTACCCCATTTTGAAAAAACATAGTTCATATTAGAGCACTGGTTCCATACTAGTTCCATTCTTCACGAATATTTGATTGCTCACATAAAAGCGTATTATGTTCTCAGCCATGAAGTCCAAATCTAGAATTACTGCAGTATGCCCAGGGAGCACTCGGTGTTTACATCTGGGTAGGTGGCAACAGATTTGCCTACTACTGCAAATTGTTATTTTTCATTAAAAAGGAAAACAAATAAACCCAGGTTTCCCTAATGTAACAGTAGTTTGCATTCAGAATAGACTTGCTTTGTGATTTCACGATCGCAAAATAAAGATGGCAGCAGTTTCCCGTGTAACATGCAACATATTCTGTAGCAAGGGTTTAATTTACTATTTACATTTACCATTACGTAAGAAAAATACCCTTATTTTTTTGTTACTTCACTAACAAAGACGTTAATTCCCTTAGACAAATGTGTTTTAAACATTATTAACCAGGGATGTAAGCACCTAGAACTTCATTTTAACAGGAGCTGAGGAGACAGCAGCATTTTTTTCCTCGTGTCTGAAAATAACCTCAACATTTAGAAACTCAGAAGAGAAATTACATACCCAGACAATCTTAGACACTACGACAGAAAATAAAGCAGTGAACGCTCAGCAGAGATTAATTAGCAGTCAACCTCTGTACAGCACGGGAAAAGCATGCCTATTCACCTGTTGGCATTTTACTTTATTTTGTCAGGTATAGCTGCTCTGCAAACAATAAAGTCACAGTGGGCATTAGGAACAGATACTTTATTTTCAGAAAACAACCAAAAGTTGCACAGCAGAGGTTGAAGTCCGCAGCACCAGGGATGCTCACACACGGAGCGAACACCATCTGAGCAGCAGGAACCAAGCGATAGTATTTTTAAATGGAAATGGATGCCGTTAGCAACTCCCTACAGAAGTTTTTAATGGG
>NW_009212491.1:0-23399 GCF_000690835.1 Fulmarus glacialis
GGGTTGCGGTTGATGGCGGCTACCCTGCCCTGAGGTGCGAGGGGTGAGGGCTCCCTCTCTGGCCCTGTGCTCTCCTTGGCCATGGCTTGCCTGCTTCCAGGGCTGTTGCTCGCAGACTGACCGCACTGTTCCCACATGCCGGCAAAGCCCAGCTGTTCTGGTACCGCCTTGGCCCCAAGCAGGAGCTGGAGTTGACCAATGGGTTCCCACAGCAGGCCAGGGCGGCCATGTTGTGGTGTCAAGTGGTGGGTCCTTTTCCTCGTCAACCCCATCCTCTCCCAGTGGGCCACAGGCAGCAAAAGCAGAGAGCTTGGGTGACCACAACAGTGTCATGGCGCTGACAGCCTGAGGTAGCAAAACGAGGCAGCAATGCTTTCTGAGGTAAACGCGGCCTCAAGCGCTGGGCCAGCCATGGAGCCTCCCTGGGCAGCGCTGTGCGAATGGGAGGTGTTGGGGTGCACTGCTCTACCTTGAGCAGCCCTCGGGGCCCTGATCTTCTGTCAGTGACGGACAGCGATAGGCCTGCAGCAGGTTAATCTTTGGAAATGAGTTTTGAGAATGGTGGATAAAAGCTGCTGTGTTAGTAGGCAGGTATTAATAGCCACAATGGTAACGGAATTAATATTAGCTTGCACTTAAAGAACTTTGTAAGACTTTCCGACAATCATGAGAAAGTTTTCCACAGATTTTGATGCATAGCTCCAGATGTGTATCTGGCGTATCTATTTCCCATATTTCTTCTGAGACCTGTAGCTCATTCAACCCTTTAAGATTTTGCCCCAAATCGCCCTGGTGCTACAAATTTCATATGTGACAATTAAACACCACATCTTGCACAAAAAGCAATATTTAAATGGGAATTTTGTATATGTTTTAATGGCACACTCAGCTTTGGAGAAAATTACTGAAAAATCCATACGCTTTATACTCTGTTTCCTCTTTCCTGGGCAAAATCAGATCACCACTTAAAAAAAAACACATTCTCAACCAAAGTTCTGGCCCTTTGTATTCAGGCTTAAAGCAAAGACTTCAAAAGAATGAGAATGGAGTACTGGGTTTTTTAAATCATTTTTAGGAAAAATGGTACCACAAAGGTTTCTCTGATCTTATAATGGGTACTCGGATATTGTGGTGCTGGTTTCATTATTATAGAATAGATGTGAATACAAAAAACAAATCAAGTTCCTGTTTAACTGCAGCTTACAGAAAAAGCTAGGTTTGTCACTAAATGTATTTATTTATTGACTGAGTTTGTTGATCAGGATATGACTGTAGAGATGAAACATCTAACTTTCAAAGTCATTCTTGCAGGACACAGACAGGGTGCAATCACTCATGTACATTTTTGACATCACTGCAATCCACAGTCTAGGCTGCATAACATAAAAGAACATACATTGTAAGAAAGATCTGGTTTTCCTTTAAAGGCTTTCACGCTGGGGAAAACTTCCAGACATAAACACAAATCACACACATATTTTCTCATCAAATTACCGAGTATTTTAAATTGGAGCAAGGCTTGATTTCTTTCACAACCAGCTTTGTTTTAATGATCTTACAGTGAGCATCTCAACGGTGGATGACTGGAGTAGCATTTCATTCCTCTCTGCAGCCCCGCTGCAAGTTGATAGGAGTTGCATGAGCAACTATCGGGCTGACCAAACCTTTGATCAGAAATGAGAGCATGTGGTGAGCGATGAGTGCTTCGACTGCTCAGAAGCAGTAGGTATGGCTGCCCTCTGTTTGCAGATGATTTCAAGGCTGGCCCCAGCACTGGGCTCACCAGAGTACAGACAGGAGCCCCCAGGCACTGCCCCAGGCGCCGCAGCCCCAGCATGCAGGGCCCTGTGTGCTGGAGCCTGCCTGCCAGGGAGCGTTACTGGCATGCAGGTCTGGATAGTCTGTCTGAAGGCATCTTCCAGGCCAATGGTAACAGGGTGGGAAGTGACATACAGTGACTGTGATTGCTAAAGAGGCCGTTCTTGTATGTGCACACTCTTAAAAAAGGGTATGTGGACATACTCCTTAGAGTATGTGGGCACTCTAAAATTAGTGTGAAAATAACTACCGCTCCTCTAAAATGATTACTTCTGTAAAGTTAGGATGGTGAATTTCACATATTGCTTTTAAAAATAACCTACAAATTATTATTTTTTTAAGAATGATTTTTTCATAATTTTGTGTAGAGAAGATGTGAAATGTATGAATGTTTTAAATATTTTCTGGATGTTTTTTACCTCGGCATTTTTGGAATGTCAAATTTGGTCTTTTTGGTTTAGCTGGGGGACTTCACTGAGGTTTCAAGCAATCCTTAGACCATGGATTCTTTTATCTCTTAGAAATGAGGAAAGTGTTTACTCTTTTTTAAAAAACCATACTGTTTCAAATGCTCTTTTAGCAGTTAAATTGGTATTAACAAACATAAAACCTCATTAAACAAAGTTTTAGACAGCCTGACTTAAAGCAAATTCCTGTTTCAATTACTTAGCTTTTTCTTGCCTGGATCCTAGCATGGCATCATTTCATGAGAGGTCTGTACATTTCCCATTGAAGCCTTGGGGAGAGACTTCCCTGGTGGACTTGAAACTTGTCATGACAGAGGCACAACATGGCTGGCGGGGCAAAGCCTCCTCTGCCCATGGAGAAGGAGATCTACAGAAGCCAGCTCTCTTCTGGGAGCTCTACTGCTATGTTAAAGCAGTTTTTGAGCTAATATATCCTGCCTTTCCACCAAATTAAATGGTACTTTTTACCTCTCCTATTCCCAGAGCTTTTTTGTGTATGGAGGGATGGAAGATAGAAATACCCATTGATTTACACCATCAGTCCTACTTAATAATAGCAAAAGGAGTATGTTGTCCAAGGAAACTTGCCTTTGTATCCACAGTTTTTAATATTGACGCAGCTTTGTCGCTTTTCAAAATATAATTCCTTTGACGTATCAGTGGGCAATCTGTTCTGAGTACGTGAACCTCTATCAGAAGAAAACCTTTATCCTGTGGGACTGGGAAACTCTTTCACTGGTTTCTGTCAACAGCCAGTTACAACCTGTTAAAGTGAAAGTACTTTTTATTTGTTTTTAATCAAATCAAATAAACACATTTTCTTTGATCTTTAAGAAGTCCTTTCTTGTTAACTTGCTTTATACTTTTATGTTTTGGCATTTATTGTAAATCTAATTATTTAAAAAGTTATTTTGTTTTAAATTATTAAACCTTTTCTGAATTTAAGATAAACAGGGGCATGTTTTGTTAAAGATTAAAAATAAATTTCACACAAAACTGCAAAACGTAGCAAAGATAATAATGTGTAGGCGTCAGAGTGTTCCAAAACAAGACTCTCTAGGGGCTCTTCTGAACACATGGCTACGTTAAAACCATGTTCTGAAAAGGCTCAGGAAACCCCTGACTCTAACCCACCCTTTCCTGAAGCTGGTGAAAGTATTTAGAAAAAAAGTTACTGTTGCAGGGAGGAAAAAAAAAAAAAAAAAAAGAATCCCACATATTGCTGAAGCAGATGATTTTTTCCTGTTTGTTTACTAGCAAACCTCTACAGCTTGCAGGATTTTCTTGAGTCAAAACTAGTCCATCCTCATCATTCAAATGCAAAAAGCAGTCCAATAGATGATCAAAAAAGTACATTGTTATCTCTCTATGAAATGTAAACTTTTTAAACATGCTGTGGCATCCGGTGGGGAAATAATTCCAACAATTATTTGATTTATAAGTCATTAGTTAATTTTAAATGAAAAGATAGTATATCTGTAGAAGTGTCTTAAGTTCCTATTTTGGAAGGTGAAAGAAGGGATGCCAGCTGTTTTTTAATCCAAGTTACATACTTGGATTTAAAAGAGGTCCTTGTTGTCTTGAAGTGATGACTTATTTTGTAGCTTGTGTTTTTGTAAGTCTCGGATTGGTATCTATACTCTTTCTTTATTTGTAGTAATCCGTTGTTTAGACTGGGAGAAACGTGGGCCCTCGTCGCTGTGCTTCTTTTGTGGACTCAGAAAAGCAGGAGGCTGTAATGGGAAGAGCCGGTCGCTAGGGGATGCTCAGTAGCCAAACACCCTGAGCCTGCCTTCCTCCCCAGCGCTTGCCAGCTGCCTCTGTACGGTCTAGCTGGGAGTTAGAGGCTTGTGGCTGGTTTTGAGTACTTTTTCTCTTCACTCGCAATGCTATGAGAATTATGAAAAAACAGGGTTGAAGGATAAAAAGCAATGTATATGCAACAGCTGAAGCTACATGGGCAGTACCTGGCGGAATGCTGGTAGGAGTATTTCCCTACTAATGGCTAAATAGCTATTTTCAATAAACTCTATTACCTCCTTGTGACCATATAATTCTTAAAATAATCCTTCAGCCTGAGTCCAACGTTTAACCTATCCAGTGTTCATGTAGTCAGGATCTCACTGCTCCATAAACTTTTTTTTTTGGCACTGAAACCAAGTCCTTCGTGAGAATTCACAGAAAAAAACATTTTTATCTTCCCCCTTAGCCTGGAGCGATTTGCCTCCCAGAAGCATAACCACCCTGCACATACAGGTGAGACTGAGAGCACGTTTCCTGTGAGAGTGTCTTCCTAAGGGAAACCTTGAAAATAATTAATAGTAGTCACAGCTGAAAGAATTGAATGGAACATTACTTCCCATTCCTGCTACTGTGCAGGAAAAAAATCACCCAAGAGTTTGCCAAAATGCCTAGCAGCAAAAAGGGAGTCTGAGACTGCTCTGACTCATAACCATATCCATTAAGCAGCAAGATAATCAGAAGTCACCTTAATTTCCTCTCACAGCTGAAGACAATAAATGAGCCAGTAATCACCAAACTAAAAAGTTGGCATTTCGCTCAGAAAACAGACATTTTCAGCAAAAATATATGCATCACTAAAAATAGTGTTTCTTTTCCCTATAAGAAACTGTCAGCAGAAAATGTCCTCCATGTGTTTTTTCTGTCATTTTAAAAACAAAAGCGTGACAAAGTTTCTGATCCAACCACAATGTGCTGCTTAAGAATGCTATCATTAGTCACATGGATGGCATGGTGATGGCTGGCTTAGAAATAGTTAAGGCTCAAATCTTCAAAGGCAGTTGTGCATTGAACTCCTCGGGATGTGAGCCAGCATGCCTAGGTTTAGCCAGCAAAATCCGAAGTGGGTCTAGAGCCTCCTGAATTTTGGCCAAGCTTGGGCTTAGGTTTGAATCTGATGACTCATTTCTGACAGAAAGCTGTGGTTTGCTTGCATGTAGGTAAACAGAAGTCGTAGCTTACAGTAAGCAGCTTGTATGCAGATCCTGACACTTGTAGAGAGCTTGCTTGAATTTCAGAGGGTTTCACACGGGTGCAATGATCCCACGGAGTGGACTTCACCGAGTCAAGGCTGGAGCAAAACAGCAGTGTTGGTTTTGTACAGAACTATTACAGTGTTTCTTCAGGAAAAGCTTTTATGAAATTCAACTATTATATTGTAAAGGGTGTTGGCAGTTAATTAATTGTTTCTGTGGAGAAAATAATGTATTACAAATTTTATTTTTGTTCATTTTCTGGAAACTATGATTATACATTTTCCATGGATGATTTTATTCATACTTCCTTACTGTAGGTTTTCCACACAATGGCTTAACTTTTTTTGCTCTTTGTATTGCATCTCTTAATTCTGAGTCTCTACAGCTACCTATTTTATGACATGAATTACTTTTTTGTTATATGTGTTATACTAACAGCATAAATCATGTTGCTATGCTCAGCTTTATTGTTGAAAGATGCTGAAAGTGTGCTGCTGGAACTTTGTTTTACAATGAGATTTCCTATTCAGTTTATATAGCATCCTTAGGAAATGCTTGTGACAGAAACTGTCAATGAATTCAAAGAGTGGCAGCCCTATACTTATTAAGTAAAAAATGTTGGAGCAGATAGCTGATGCAAGTTTATTTGCACAAAGTTATTGAAGCATGTGTTGTAGAGGTTATTTAACATATTGTTATTTAACATACTGAACTAAAACTAAAGAGAAAGGAAACAAATTAAGTTAATACCATCAGGCAAATTCTCTGTTTTTAGTTTCAGAAGATACTACGAACTCCATTTTTGTAAAGGAAGATTATGAATTGGATTCAGAGTGACCTTCAAGGTTAAAAAAAAAAAAAAAAAAAGAAAAGAAAAAAAGAAGGCAAATATTTTAAAAAATTAGATGTAGGCTGGAACAAAGAAGATGCAAATGAACTGCAAAAACTTTTGTGGTTTCTTCTTCAGAAGGACTTTTTTAAGTTGTAAAAGATTACCGGAAAAACAAACCCCAAGCCGTTTATTCAAGGAGCAAACAGTCCTGAAAGGATTTGCGAAATATATACAGTGGACATTTCAAGAGAAACTGTCATATCCTCCTCTGAGAGTAAATTTGTGTGAATACCTTTGTGGTGGAGGATCAGAGTGGGCAGATCAAAGCAATATATGGACTCAAGGGAGATGAGGAGGGAAAAGAGAGGTTGACATAGGATCGCGTTCGGATTCAAGGGCTCCTCTTGGCTCACTGAGTCCTGTCCACTCCTGTTACAAAGAGCTGTCCTATATAATTATTTTCATAACATCTTAATAAACTTGCATGTTAAGTTAACTTGATCTCATTCCTTTTCATTCTTCCCTGACTGTTCTTATTCTGGGCAGTTGTGCTGGAACCTCATTGCTCTGGTCATGAAAACTTCATGTCTGGGCAGAAATCATTTACAGACAGTTTATACCTATTTCTTCTGGTGGCTTTTAGCTCGCATGGTTCTTCCTCCATGAAGAGGACACGAAGCCTCCATGCCATCATCTGTTCCTCTGATAATCCCAGTAACCCTTCCCAGAACATGTTCCAATTTTACAGTTCTTGGACATGAGTAGTCAGACTTCTGTAGAGTGTTTCAGATGCGGTCACATCAGTGCCTACACAGCTACAGTAATACAATTCTCCTAATGCAGTTTAGGATCACATTTGCTTTTTTTCATAGTTGCATCACCTGGTGCTTCATAGGCTACTCTCAGGCTTTCTCGTCACTGGAGATCTTTAATTGGCAAGCTCCTAGTTTGCTGCAGAAAATCTTGTTCTTCATCTCCAGTCAATGACCTTGTTTTATTCTATTATTCTGGTGTAATCCGCCTGTAATTAGTCTGATATTCCTCTTGTTTGAAACCTCCTGACTTTCTGGGCTACCACTAACTTCAATTTGCATATTCCTACTTCTTGTGGGACCATCAGTTACAGAAATATTAAATAAGACTGATCCTAAAAACAGTCCCTGAGGAAGTCCGATATATCCTGAATCATCCCATTTCAAGCCACTTTGTTGTAGTCTTCTCTCTGACTAATATTTTATTCAAATTTTAATTCTATCATTAACATCCTTCTTCTCCATCTTAAACAATACTTCTCCTTGTGACATTGTATCAAATACTAAACTAGAATTATGGTAGATGAAAGCTGTATTTTACTATTTTCAAAACCTCCTTTCCACAATCAAAGAAGGTTATTATATTGCTTTGACACAGCCTCCTCTTGGAAAAATCCATTTTTCAGTCTATGTAATTTTTCAATTACCCAAGGTCTAATTATCCTCTCCTTCAAAGTTTATTCTAAAATTATGCATATTGTTATTGTCAGATTATTGACTCTATTGTTATCTAGAATATCCCTTCCCTCTCTTTCTTAAATATAGCTCCTAGGTATACCACTAGCCAATAGATAGAACCAATACGAATTTGTAAGATTTATTGAAAATTCTTATTGTAAGATTTGTGATTGCTGTGCTGATTCTTTGAGTATTGGAGGATGAAAATTACCTAGATGATTAAATTTATGTCATTCAGCTTTTTAAAATTTTCTGCCACCTTGGAAACAGACATTTCCAGTTCTACAGATTTCTTCAAAATTACAATTCAACCTTGCTACCATGTTGTACCTTCTCAGCCTGCTTGAAAACTGAGGCAGAATACTCATTTGGGGGGGCTCTGTTCTAGATAGAAACTGGATCTACATCTCATCTCATGAAAACTATATCTACTTTAAAACTATGATTATTACTATTTTTTTCTAAATCTGATTTTCCCTCTAGATTCCGACTGAATCTGATTGTAGTAAAAGCTATAGCTTTTGGCTTCTGTTTGAGAATAACATGCTGACCGTCCTGAAAAGATGAAAAAAATCCTTTGAAAAAGAGAGGAAGGAAGAGTGTCTGGAGCCTTCTCCTCTGGGATATTTCTGTCTAAAGAGCATAAATAAGGATCATGCCCTAAAAGGTGTGCTGTATTGTAGCTTCTCAGTGCACAAGATTTGGCTAAGGGAGATCAGAATTTTCTTTTTATAGTCATGAGGTGACATGTGGATCTGCTCTGTGTCCAAGAGAAACAACTTAATTTTCATTATATGCTGAGAAGTAGCATTGGGGTTGGGTGGTAAGATGTTTCAACTATTCTTTCCCTCAGTATGGGAGATATTTTTGAATATGCTTATATTCTTTCCTATTTCACACCCATTTTTATGAATGCAAGACTAAAGCACCAGGCCTCACATGCAGCTACCATGCAAAGGCAATAACCATGCTGTGCCAGTGTTGGTCACAAAATTCTTAAAACAAAACATATCCAGTGTGTTTCCAAAGCTCTAGAGATCAGCATTTTTTCACTCTTTAAATATAGAAAAGATTACAGACATCAGGTGTACTTTACATTTTACATTACTCATATTTAGCTCTGCCTGCCAAATGTTTTGTTTATTCCTTGAAGCAGTCCTCAGATCCAGCCTAAAACATGTGCTTCTGCACTTTTCCTGGATGATTTTCAAAGACAGACTAAAAATTGCACTCTGTCTTTGAGATATGTACCCAAAGATCTACTAAAGCGAGACCACCGATTCATTGATTAATAATGTCAGCTAGCTTCTTACTAGGCTGACAATGAGAGCTATGCATTAATCTACTATTCTGTTTCAATACCACATTTCCCCACGCTTTTTCTGGCAGTTTTCCTTAAAGCCTTGTGAAGTTATTCATCCTTTGTTTTGTACCCAATGTGCCATGAGCTCATGCTTTCTTTAGTCTAATGACAGATATTATGGAAAAAACCTGCTATTAGTCGATATCTTCATCTGCTCTTCTTCCAGCCACAATTCACACATGTTGCAGGGACTGATAATTTACTGAGTTTGCTATCGCTGCGGTTTCCAGAAAAGTTGCCCCAGATTCCAGAAGAAGAGAATTCCTCTGAATGAAGATTACAGAGATAAGGAGCATGAAATGATGTGTTTGGCCTTCTTTCTAGATACACTTATCTATTATTAACTACTGTCTGGCATATTTGAACATAATAAGAGGTGAATGTTAGGTGATAAGAGAGAGAAGAGTAGATTTCAGGATTCTTTCTCTGTTCAAAGGATTTTACATCTGCCCTACCCTGCCACTTCCTTTCCTAGCATTCTAAGACCACAAGCTGCTGAGTTATGATAATACATTAGTCTTCAGAATATTGCTAAAATAATTCCATCATTTGGAAAATGATGGAGAAAGAAACTCAACTCAATAAATTTATTGAGAAGCTAAAAGCCACAGCGGGAATCATGGAAGAGAACTCCTTGAACCTATATCTGTGCTTATTCACAATAAAATATTAGAGAATATTGCTGTCTTATAGCCAAAGGGAGGATGTTATGTGCTTACTTACTGGAATATGAAAGCTAAAAACCAGTTTTCCATTGTTTACCTCTCACATACTTTTCTCGCTTTTCTGAGAGTTTTCCTGTAGCAAAATGTAACTTGCTGACTTTGCAAAATATGTTATTAAAATTTTGGAAAACATTTCCTATTTTCTATATGAATTCTGTGAACGTAACAGCGCCAACTTTTCCTTGAAACTTTGAGAGTCCAGGGAGTCCGTGTCTAAGCATGGAGTCATAGCACGTCATTGGAAAATCCCCCTTCATTATCAGGTTATCTCTATAGTCTCTTATTTTCTTTGTCTTTTCCCGAGTGAAGAACCTTTTGCTTCTGTTCAAACGCATATTCTGCATTGGTTTTCCTCCTTATTAGCAGTGAAATCCATATTACAGGTGTATTTTACAAGTATTTTTTTCTTCAAGCAGGAGAGAAGCAGAAGAGGAAAACAATAAAGACATAAAATAAAGCATTTGCTTCTTGTCATCTAGGTGAAGATTGTACAAAGACTCATTTATAACAGGCTATGAGCCTTAATTACAAAGTTTATAGGTAGGTAATGTTTAGTCCTCACATCGCAGCCTCTTCCTTCCTCTCTAGATAGCTGTTCCTTGGAGCTCACAATGCGTCTGCATTTTCCTAAAAAATCAGTGCATCTTCCTCTCCAGGAAGTGGCTTGTTCTTTTATAGCAAAGCCAATCTTTGTCCTCTTTAAAGGCCGTATATCCTCTGCTGTCTAGGGACAACACCCCTGAACACATCTGTCTAGACATACTAGAGCCTGCCTTCCCTCTTACGATACTGAAAAACTGACATTCCCTTAAAACAGACTTTACAGCAAATTTCATGTGTCCATGCAGATGCAGAACTGTGATTTTGAAGGGTGTTTGTCCTTACACAGAGTTGTTTTCATAAACATGCCTGTAATACGAACCGTAATTTTTCATAACTAAGCCTGTATGGGTCACTTCTCATTCATTCTTTCCCATGCTATAAAACAAAACAAAACAAAACAAAATACATCATAGTAATTTTTGAGTAAGCTGGACCCTAACATTTCAAAAATAATGGACGGCCTATTAGTTCCCTGTTGATTCTTTGTGGTCCATTGGTAGGGAATGTGGGGTGTCCTATAAATGTTATTTGATAAAAGCTGAGGCTAGGCACCCTGCTGTTTTTAAGGATCATGCTGAGACAAACTGCTGGTAGGATATGCAAGACAGCAGATTTGTTTATCCTTATTTCTCCGCTCACATCCCTGAGCACACATGGCTGCTGTTTTTGTTTTGACTAATTTTGACTTTTTTAAATGTGAGAAAAGTGGTTAAAATGATGTAATCCCTGTCTGAAGTTGGGATGTGTGTGAAAGAGTGGAAATGCTGACAGGCCTCTGGCTGGAGCAGCGTGAATAGCTATCCTCCAGGGCTGGATGCTCTCCTGCCCTCCCAGTCCCATTCATTGCATCGTTCTCAGGGAGGAGGAAACCAGGCAGCGGCGTAAGGAAGCCCACACGCTTCACACACACTGGTTCAGCGGGATTGCCCAAGACCCTGTAGCAGCCCATAATCTGATGAAAAGATAGAGTGATATATTTGCTGTTCTTATCTGCTTGAATCGACCTTACGATTTTCCTGAGACCCAATCAGTATGGGTTTTAAAAATTTTAAATGACATCCCATCATTAAGATCTGCCAGCAATGATGATGGATTTTGATCACTTTTTCTCCTGGATTTTACTTATCCTTGAATGCATAGATTCTGCTGGTTCCTTAAACTATAAGTCATCTCCTTCCCATGCAGATTTTCTCTGTTACACAAAAAAAAAAAGATTTTGCTTATTGATATTTGTATTAGTGTAAAATATGCAGACATCCCAATATTGGACAAGGGTCACATTGTGCTAGGTGGTGGTGTACATAGAGGGAATGAAAATACAATTTCTACTGTAACATGTTTGCAGTCCAAGCATAAGAAAAGTCAAGACGTGAAGTTTGTCGACCAGCCCTACAACCTTTAATCTTTTTGTGTCAAGCTGAGTGATGTGGATTTAAAATGCCCTAGACATAGACTAAGATGCCCTTGAGGATACAGACACATGCTTATAGGACTATAAGTAAAGATGTGGTAGAACATGTGTACATCATCTTTACGCTGATTAAATTAAGTCAGGCTAACTGTAATTCCAGGAAGAATGTCAAAGTGGAAGATATCAGAAGAGAGCTGAGATGGGACTTTCTAGAAACGTGGTTTGGAAAATAGATGTGGCAGCAGATAATAAGTTGGTAAATTCATTTGGTTTGGGAGAACCCCATACCTTTATATCAAAGATAAAGTAGTTGGAGAAGAGTTTTGTTCTAAGATGGATTTTTTCTTTTACTGAACTCAGGCTTGTGGTAGAGGTTCACTTTTGCTTCACTTATATATTGCTTCACCTACTGCCTCACACCTGGAGAAGTAATAATTGCATTGGGATGTGTGGAAAGCGCAGGCAGACAGACCACCAGTTTTAAACACAGGACATAGTATCTACTAAATATCATGTGGAAGAAATCATGTCTCATTTTTGTGGTGATTTTGGCATTCAAAGAGCGCAGTGCAAACTGAAAAGTACAAGGGATTTGTGCTGTTTAAAGAACTAGCAAAGATCTTTGTGTATGTAAGCAGTCAATGTACTTGTCTTAGGACAATTCCAAAAATATTTTTCCCAACCGTCATTCATATTTAACCCAAGTTTAATTTGAACCATTTGTTTTTCATCCAGAAGTTTATTTCTTGGAAGTCATTGGGGCAGCTTTATGATTGTAATAATCTAGTTGTTTTAACACAGAGATTACAATGTGTTTTTGTCAATGTATTATTGGCAACAGTGCAAAAAAAACCCCTCACTAAGTGCAATTATTCAGAGTCTGAAAAAAAGAAATATCCATCCTACTTCTTATTCCATTCTGATTAACGCTACATCTGAAGGCTTCTGGCATGAGGAAGCAGTTTTGCATCATAGCTTCCTGGGTGAGATTCTTCTAACCAAATGCAGATGTCTACATGATAGATGTCTACCCTGGAGCTAAACCTCCTAGGTTTGCTGTCAATGACGCTCTTATGGCACAGTTTGTCTTACACTAAGACGGATGACTCAGAACTTAAGGAGATGCATCCTCTCCTTTGCCCTGTTGGAATCCACTTGTGAACTTTATTTTAGTATTATTTGAAGGACTCACAAATATCTAAGTATTAATGGATTTATCCTGTTACTTAATAAGTCAGCAGCTGATTTATAGTGAGATTAAGTTATTTGCCCCAAATCACTAAAGAGCTATAAAAAAATGTTGGAAATAACAAACGGTCTCCTTGGTTCCAATCTGGCAGGCTAGACAGAACATCCTTCCCCTCTTCAAGAATTTTTGAAGCTATATATAGGCACTTTATCTCTCTACGTCATGTAGCTATATTTATTTCTTGATTCTGTTTCAGGAATAATTCAAACATGCTTAAATGCCACTGAAACTAAACTGG
Organism: Fulmarus glacialis; assembly: GCF_000690835.1. Lineage (NCBI taxonomy): Eukaryota > Metazoa > Chordata > Aves > Procellariiformes > Procellariidae > Fulmarus > Fulmarus glacialis. The sequence continues at coordinate 13,193 of NW_009212491.1, forward strand.
ATTTCATCATGTGGTTTAGGTGTTTCCCCGCATTGTGTTCCTGCCATGATCTTGTAAATCATATAATAATTTAGCTTGGAAGGGATCTTGGGACCTCATCCGGTCTAAACCCACTCCCCCACTCAAAATGGGGTCAGCTTTGAAATTACACCGTGTTGCTCAGGGCCTTTGATTATCTCTGAGGATGAGGATTCTGCAGCAGCCTCTTCTCCCACCTGAGCACCTAATTGGGAAGGCTTTTTTCCTTATATCTAATAAGAGCTCCCCAGCTGCAACCTGCCTCTCCAAGAAGAATCTGTTTTCTATAACGACCCATTAATTAGTTGTAGACAGCAATAAGTTCTGTCCTTGGGCTTCTGTCCTTCAAGCAGAACGAACCCAGTTCTCTCACCCTCACCTCCTATGTCATGTAGTCCATCCCCTTAAACATCTTGGTAGCCTTTCTACTGGTTTTGCTCTAGTTTGTCTGTCTCCTTGTACTGAAGATCCCCAAACTGGACACAGTAGCTCAGATTTGTCTTATAAATGCTGAACAGAGGGGGAAAACCATTTTCCTCTGTCTGCTGGATATGCTTTTATTAATACAGCGCATGGTTATCATTCAGTGCTGTGAGGGAATACTGCTGCAAAGCAGACAATATAGAAAAACGAGCATACGTCACAAGTACTATGCAGGTCCTGCTTTTATTCATAACCATGTGAGATCATTTCCGTTAGTTGCCTAAGGGCTGTCTCCCTGCCATGGGCAAGAAGAAATCCAGAATGGGAAAATTCCACGAATTCAGCAATCACTAACTGCCTTTGAACTTTGGTTCCAAACCTTTTCGGTTTCAAAATTGTATTTGATGACTTATTCTTTAGTTTGTCACTGCTTAATGCAATGTATTATTTTAATGTATGTTTTCCAAATGCCTCAGCTGAACAACAAATTGTTCTCAGTGCAAAACTGTCTTGCCTTTGTAAGGTCGTTAGCATTCATGAAAGGTGCTGAATGCTTTTGGGAGAGGGTTGTGCTCAGTGGAATTTTGGCAAACTCAAGTACTCCAGGCAAAAATTAACTTTTGTGTACCTTATTTTGCATTTGGGGGTTCACACCAGTAAAAAAGCATGTCTTCATGATGTAGTTTCTATTTTGAGTGATACAGCTTAAGTTTGTCAGATTAAAGGTGCTGGGTAGAAGACCAAACCATGAAATCAATCAGAAAGTATGCTACTAGTCTTTTTATATAGGTGCTGGGTAACGATTGCTTTAACCTCTCTTAATTCAAAGCTAGAGAAAAAAAAGGAGAAAACAGGAGGAGAACACTCAAAGATGTTAAAACTAACAGAAAAGTATTTATAGTAGTTTTTTAAAACTAATCAGATATCTGGGTGGACAAATTCCAACATTAGCCGTAGGATCCAGTTTTTGATCTTTGACCACTACCAAACAGAGCTGCCTGGTCTCTATCTATGTGTAGAAGACCTGCCTCTGCGCCCATCCTTGTCTTCTCAGGAAGAGGCAGTGGCTCAGGTCACAAATACAGAGAAGTCACTTGTCCATTCCAGTGGCATATCACACCAGTGCTATTGTCCACCTCCTCCTTCCTTGCATTACCTAATTTTCAAGTGAGCATATATAGTCCCAAATCTAAAGCATATTTTTCTATCAGTATATTTCAGTGAGGGTCTTGGGCTTTTCCAGTTTTGGGGTCTGGGAGTTCATACTAGTTGCATCCTGGCTTCATGTTAGAGCAAGAATTCGTAGCCATCTAATCCTCCTGCTGTGCCCTCGATTCCCCAGGAAGGACAGGCAGGGCTATGGGCGGTGGGGAGACGCATCTTCCAACAGCCGAGGATAGCTGGGAGATGGGAAGTGCAGGGCACGCCGCCGAGCGCATCTGCCCTGTGGTTCAGACATACCCTTTGATATCACCTGCAATCCTACAACCTGACAAGGCCAAAGCATGTCCTAACAAGCTGTACTATGCTCCAAACTCTCACTGAATTCCTGTCCAGTATGTAAAAGCTTTTCCTAAATCAATCTGCAAAGAAGTGCACAGACTGGAGTGACAGATGCCCTACTGTACTCCAGTAAGTTTCTACCACTAACTATTGTTTTCATCACTTAAATAATGTTCTTTCTCTTTTGGATAACTTGGCAAACATTTAAGACTCTTTAGATGCTTAATATTTGACTTTTCTTTAAATACACATGTTAATTTTTTGGTGATGGGTTTAGTTATTGTTCATAGCCTTCTGCAGCCCCTGACTGACATTTCCTATTATTTAAACAGCTAATCAGCCGTATTTTATTAGGTGTAAATGTGTTTCCATGCTTTGACTGGCAAACACTAATCTCTAAACTTCAATAGCATGTAGGAATTTATTGCCTGTTAATTGTGCCCTAGGGCATAGTGAGTTTTAACAGTGAAATAGCAATCATCATGTCTCCTTATATATATATTACTGCAGTGCCTGTATTGTTGTAACATATGTCTAGGTGGCATTATCAGTCATTCAGAGGGCAGCCGTTCAGAACTATACTGATTTTTCAGACAAGGTGGAGTTTCAGATATTAATATTAATACAAAATACAGAGATACCTGGTTGTTAGCTTTGGTCCACAAGTGGTTGCTTTTAAATGGCTTTACTTTTTTTTGGTTCTATCTGTCCTAATGACAGCATGAGTGCCAGACTGTGCGGCTGTTACATGATTTTACTCTTTGTGTGTAATGATTTTAAAGCCTTTTACATTCTGCTGCTTCTGTAAGGGCTTGCTTGGCATTATACTATATTCTTTTGATATTTTCTGCATTCTGTGTCAACAGATGTGCTTCACAATGTGTGACTCAGTGATAACACACTGAGTTTTCACTTCACTTGTCAACGCATTTGCCTTTATGTCATAAATGCTGAATGTTTTGTAGGATCTTATTCAGCCACCCACTCTTCCTTCTACAGGCCTTTTCTCAGAAACATAAAATTAGTCAAGATTCCTTTTATTTGTCTTTAAATATATTCCTTAATGTGACGATGAAGTCATGCAAAGATTCATTATCAGTTCAGGGCCAATTTAATATCTGTTCTCTTTATTTTCTAAGCTAATATATGTCCTTGAAAAATGTACCAGGTGGAAAATTGTGAAGGGACTGGAAGAATGATACCGTACTCGTAGTGCTGATATTTTGATCAAGGACTTCCGATGCAAGTTTCTATAGTATCAAATTAATGCATTGCTTACACTTTTTGGAATCCAAACGTGATTCCCTTAGAACTCCTAAGGAAATGACTCCATACTGTGAGTGATTAGATACAATATAGAGAGTGTGTGTGTGATTGGAAGGGGAAGCAGTGTCCTTGATTGCACAGTTTTATTCTTTTTGGGCCCCATTCCCAAGTATCTAAAAATATGCTGTGTTGATCCCTTTTATTCTGAGGCTATATCCTACCCCTTACTTCAGCCGCCACTTCCTTTTGGCTTACCTTCTTTGCATTCTGACCCTGCAAGATACACTGTTTAAAATTGCTTCAACCATAGATATCTAAAACCAGACAACCAAGTAGGTAACTGTGTCCTGTTATTCCAAATGAGGCAGAACATTTGTACCTTCCATTAACTTCATTTAATGATGTCAATTCTTAGCACCTTTAGAATTAAGAAAATGTGTTTTCACGCTAAGATAAGAACCTCAGTATGAATTTTTTAACCTCTGTCACTCTTACAACTCTTTGTCCCAAGACCCGCAGGGTGCACAAGCAGAAAAAGTAATATATACTCTATATAATCCCTCGATCAGGCTACAAAGTAGATTGTGCCTTTGCTGTCTATTCAGGGAAAAAAAAAACAACATTTCAATGGTAAACTTGTGTTCCAAATAATGGTATATTGCTACTTACCTGTTGCACTGCTGCTCTAGAAGGCTTTGGATGGATGGGTTTCAATGGTAAAAGGGATGCAGAGAGAGACTCAGTAAAGGTCTCCCAAAGTGTTCACAGGGATGGCACACAATTTTGCATGTATTACAGAGCACACAGAAAGGCAAAAATGTCATAGGCAGATAGATGTTGAACAGTAAGTTACATTATCTAGAGTGAAGGGGAATAGGGAGTGAAGTCATACGGAATAGTAAACAATGTAGTCAATCTGACAGCAAAAATGGTCAGCAGGAGATACTGCGACTTTTTAGAATATTTTTCCCAATTACCTCTCACAAACATACGTTTTACATCTAATGGAAATGTTTCTGCTATCCCTTTAGATCAGCAGTACGGGAGAAAAAATATCAAAATGAAAAAAAGGGTTTCAGGAGGGTTAGAGAAATGTCGTGCTTTTGCAGCCATGTTACAGGAGAGAAGATCACATCTCACCTGTGCTGAGGGATGGCTCAGATGGAGCTGGGCCCAAGGAGCTTCTGCACTCGGTGAGCTGGAGCATATCTCATACTGGCACTGCACAGGGCTGGAGACTGCGGGGTCGGTAGTTGAGTGTGGGGAGGCTTACATACAGTATACCTGACAGCCTCAGCTGGGGAAACAAAACCCTCTGTGGTCCCCTGATAAACTTGTACACTCCAATTTTCATTCTTCTGATTTGATTTGTTTTATTTTGTTAATGGTCTGAAAGTCTAAGATTAAGAAATGACTGGTTTTAGTAGCAGAAATGGGAAGGGCAATTCTGCAGTTACTGCGTGGGCTGGCACGGAGGAGTTTTTACACTTCTCAAGTTTCTTCCTCATTAGGTTAACAGTTTCCCTGCTGTCACCAGTGTCTCTGGTTTACAGTCAGGGACTGCCCTTTCCCACTATTGCAGTCTTATCTCCTGACATTACTGTCATCTCTGGCTTCCCTGCCGCTGCTCCTCAAGAAGTGGTGAAGTAATTACAGCATTTACTGATTGTCAGAGATGATATTGTTGCCTAATTTTGTGGGCAGCTTACGTGACAGTCTCCGAAAGTCTTGAATTTCAGAACCTGGTGCTTTCTCAAAATCAGATGCACTTAATATACTTCTAGTTGGGCACTCCTAATTAGGTGTGTCCAACACCACTACTTCACTGGTGGGAATTCTGGCTGTGATGGGCACATCCATTCCCTTACCATATTAACACTGCGTAGAAAAGGTGACACTTAGGACACTCACAGTGTCCAGGCTGAGGTTTGGATTTGGGATCACTTTTCTCATTGTCCAAGTATGATCATGATACTGACCATTATGTTTTCTCTCTCTTGTGCAAGAGACACTCCATGATGATTTGAATTCAGTCTGCTTCCTGTCTTTACTTTTGAATCATATGAAGCTTAATAATGACATTAATCTCTCTGAGAAGGTGTTTGCAGATCCATTGCTCTAACATTTGTATTTGACAGCAAGTTTTAGTGCACTTGTTTCTTTCCTGAATAAGCATTTGACATAGAACAGCTTGATCATTGCCAACATCCTGCAAGGATGCAGAAGCCTGTCACGTACTGACTGTTTCCTTCTCGATTTGGCCACTTCTTGTGCTCTCTGTGGAGGTTCTCCCAGCTCCTCCATTGAAATCCATGGACCCAGAGGAAAATCCACCCATGATCCATTACTTTAGTCAACCTTTGATTCATTGCAATAGAGGGGGGTGAAATAACACGGATTAAAAAAACCCACAACAATCCCCCCCCCAATACAAACATCAGTCAGTTAGGTGATAAGAGCATATAATAAGAGCCCTCCAGTTAAGATATGCTGCCAGCAGAACAGGAGTGGTGAGTGAGTTCATAACTGTTTGCTATCAATTTCTCTATTTACTGAAATCTGGGTTTGCCATAACTTGTTTCAGTTATAAGGCACAGGAGTTGTGTTTTGTCTTTCAAGAACGGCTTTATATCTGGCCAGTTGAATAAAACCATGTTGAATAAGAAAGTCAGGCTAGGTTAGGGGAGGTGATTCAACAGCAACATGGGCCTGTGCGTGTCTCTGGTCTTTCTTGGTTGGAAAGGGGTAAATAGCTTTTGTTCTTGACCTTTTTCTTCAAAAAAAGAAGAAAGGTAAGATATATGGTTGCAGGTAAGCAAATATTTAAATAAACTGCGTTTGTATACATTTTGATAATTTTTCTAAATCTTCTCTTGTCCTTTGTTTGTAATACATGTTCTGCAAGTTCTGCTCACAGTGCTCAGGGGTACCTTATTAACTGCTGTGGGCTAAATGAAATTCTGGTATTTGGAATTGGAAAGTATGACTTCTTGCTTAGTTGTCTTTAGCAACTTCCAATTATCTGAGCAGAAGAGAGAGATTTTAAGGTATGTTTTCCATATTTCTTCTTAGAAAAAAGTCATACTGACAAAGGATTGGTTCATCTGCCTGCTATTAACCATCAAATCACCAAACCAGTTGATTTTTGTGGGACTATTTTTAAGTCTTTCCTGCTTCTACAGGAAAGTTTCTCTCCTGTTCTTTGATTCTGGTGCTAGTCTTATCTTTCTTTCCCTGTGATTAGTTAATAACTACTCCCATTTTTATAGCAATCACATTACTATTGTTTTTATGTCTTTGTGCCCAGGGCCACTGCTGTCTGTCAACATACTTAATGTTTTCTTTTTTAATTAGTAGCTGGAAACACCTAGTAGAAAAGCATAAAATGATGTATTGCTATGTTCTGGAGCAGTGACTATGACATAGCTTTGAGGAACTCTTCTGTAAAGCTATTAAAAACATTTTAAAAGGCTTAAATATTTAAAACATTAACATTTAAAAGAGTGAAATTATTTATGACCCTGACATTTTTCTTTTGTAATTGCAGCAACTAGAGAAGGAGATTGAAGAAAAGATAAATATGTGGTTATGATACTTCAGCCAGATGGCATGGGCTCTATTTTCTGTTCTATGACAGATCTTTTTAATTGTACGGACAAGTCATTTAATTTTCTTGTTCTTCTATTTCTTTCAAAAAAAGATGGGAAGATGTCAGGTCCCTTTCAGCTGACACTAATAGCTTTGAACCTTCAATAACCATTCCTGATTTCCCGGCAAGTATAACTTAAGTCTAGATAAATAAGAACAGTGTGAAGGAAGGAGAACAAAGGAAAGGAAGCGTTACCCCTTCTAGATAAAGAAGCAGGTAAAAGTCTCTATTAAATAAAAACCAAAGTACTAACAAGAAGAGAGAAGAAGAAATATATAGAAAATGTAACCAAAGAAGCTGTGGTCACTTGTGAAGGAGAGAAAAGTGAAACGGTCTTTCAGATCAGCAGCCTTCTGACTTGCAAATTCACACCAAACAAGAGTCATTGGAAATAGTAAAAAAAACCCAACATAGAGAGACTATAGGCAGAACACTCTTAAAGAGTGCCAACTGAAAATGAAACAGTGTACTAGACACTGTCACATTTCCCCACACAATAGAAGCGAAAGATGCCAAAAAAAAAAAAAATTAAACTAGAAAGGTGCAGGTGAGGATTAACTTATGGGGAAACACTTAAAAGTCCTGATGGTCACGATGAGGAAATATCATTAAGTCTCTGTTCTCTGAAATGAAAGGAAGTTGTAAACACAATGACAAAGAAAGGTGACCGAAGTGACTGTGGCATCTGAGTGTGTGCTATACTCTGTTCAGAGGCAGACAAGCCTTCTACGATATTATCCAAAGCAGAATAAAGGAAACAACTGCTGACAAATAAGGGAAGCACAGATTGAATTTCATAAAGGAAGATCAATTCTTCAACCACAATTCCTCAAGCTACTGCCTGTGGGTTAATTTTGATCCTGGAAACAGTAAACCACAGAAAAATTTTAATTTCCATATCTCAGCCAGAAGAACACACACACACGCGCGCATTTTCCGCTCAAGCAGGCAAGCCAAATCTATTGGGGGAAAATAAACATAAAAGCAGTTTAGCCAACTTTTCACTGAATTAAGTTAAAAGGTCTGTAACAACCCTACTAGGGACTGTCTTTAGATTTTCTTTTCGTCTAAAATGCTGGGTATTTGTATTAACAAAAGACTGACAAACCCTAAAACAGAGTGTTAAATGGGAAAAAAAACCCCCAGATGTTCCTCATTCAGTTTACAGGTTAAAGACAGCATTTAGGCAACCACCATCACATTTAGAAATATCTTAGGTGTTATGGTATGCCATTTTAATAAGGAACTTCATCAAGGGTTTATGTAAGGTTTTATGTAGAAGTTGCGTCCAGTTTAGATTTCGGCAAGAGTAGAAATCAGTATCAGTTACTTACCACTTCTGGTTTGAATTGTTGCTGATTTAACAGGGAGAAAAAGCGTAGATGGGTACAGAATGGGCATTGCTAGAAAATCTTGATTGTGCTGGCAACACAGCATAATAAACTGACACAAGAAGGTCTTCAGCACCGCAAAAAAGATAGGAGAACCAATACCAGAGCTTTTAAACTCATTCTCTCAGAAAGGAAAAAGGTTCAGACAGAGTTTCAGTTTTCATACCTTCCAGGAAGTATGTTACCAGTTGACAATGAAGCAACTGCATTCACCATCTTCAACAAGACTTGGTTACTAAAATATGCAATCTAAAGGCCTTCCAACTTAACTGCTGTTCAACCTTTGCTTAGGAGAAAATACAGGAAAAAATCGAAAAGTATGTCTCCACAAAAGAAAAGAGCCTGGAAGATAGATCCTCCTTGTGGAGACCAGGCCAAATCCATGGAGCAGTTTCTAATACAGTGTCTTAGCTCAGAAATAGTTTCAACCAAACATGACTGTTTTTCAGATCCAGGCTCTATTCAGTCAGCTCAACTCATTCAACTCCTCAGTGTTTCCAGTTCAAAGGTTAATGATGCGTTGAGGTCTATCTGCATCCACTGGTGTGGTCATGTCCTTTAGTCAGGCAGGCCAAAGCCCACTTTGGTCCCTGTGCCTTGTCCCTTTCCTATTGGCTCATTCTAGGCCTTCAAAGGTGTGCAGACAGTAGAAAACATAAATCACAAGGACTTAGTCTAAATCTCGGCCTAAATGCCCTTGAAAGTAAATTCCTTAGAAAATACCAGTATTAAGTGGTATTAAATTGCAGCACATTTCAAAAGAACTCAGCAGCGTCTTGGCTAGAAGAAAAGATGGAAATTTCTAAGACGTGTTAAGAATGAAGCCTGAGGGACAATTCAGTTGCCCAAACATCCAGTCATTGTACAGGCCCCAGGCAATCCATCCTGGACTCCGGCCATAGCTCCTGAGAGGCCTGGGCATGCTGGACCCATGCCATCTGTGGGTGGACAGCTTGGATGCTCCAGGTTATTACAGGTGGGAGTGGACACCTACATTTGGCAACCAAATTGAGCCCTGTGTGTGGGCCAAAATGGCGGGAACATGAAGAAGTATCCGACGGAAAGGTTCTTCTCCTCAACAGGGCTCAAAGGAGAAATATTTCACATCACAGGTCTTCAAGGAGCTCTACATCCTGGACAGATAGGCTGGTGAAGCCTTTTCATGCCCTCAAGTGGCATATGGTCACTGAGAAGTAGACTGGTTCAGAAAGGAAGATGTTTCTCATTTCCAAAATGCTGCAAATGTTCATCTGTTGATTTTTTGAAAGATCTTCAGGATCCTTTTGTTGGAGGAGAGACAGAAATGCAAACGGGTACCTTTCCTGTGAAACATAGAACTAAGCATTCACTTTCAGATCCACATATTTGTTGAATAGACTGGATTTTTGCAAGCACCTTGCTTTTTGTTTTGGTTGCGCAGCTGTCTTCTGAAACAGTATGCAATTTTGGTGGTTGAAAACTCTTTCAGCTACATTTTCAGAGGTTTCTCTCCTGGAATAGCAGTGTGGGTTTTTTAATCTAATCTTGCAGTGTTCTGTTCTTCTTTTCCGCAGAGAGCACTCATCTCTTTCCTTGGCAAGGAGAACCAGAACTAGCAGTTTTCGTTCCCTATAGTTGCAAGTTTCACATTCCAAATTGCTGTGTACATAGGTATGAGAGAGCAGAAAATCCCCAATAAAACCAACTTTCAAAATGGAATGTTTTGGTATATAAGCTTAAAATAACTTAACAAAATCTGTGAGTCAAGCTATGCTCACAACTTCATGAGACCGGGAAGCAGATTCGTTCAATGACTTTTGTTCTGAGTAAATTCTGCCAGTGACAGAGCAAAAAAAAAAAAAAGGATGTATTCAGTATCTCAGAATGGTCATGACCCATCAGCGTGAAACTGCCATGAAAAGGCACGGTAGTTTTGAATGTTCAAGAAAAATGAGTTAAAACTGGGATAGGTGTAGGG
>NW_009212491.1:23431-26918 GCF_000690835.1 Fulmarus glacialis
CTGTCCTATGACAGGAGGCAATTATAGTAAAAATAAAGTTGATTCTGTGTCTGACATAAGTATTTATCAAGGAATAAATACCTGTAAATAGATGGTATTTAAGCTAGAAAGACAAAGTCAGCATAAAACCAGAAAAATATAAAGTCGGTGTGAATTCACTTAGGCTGCAAATTGGAAGAAATTCTCTAAAGTAGGGGAATAAGGTTCTGCTACAGCTTTAATTATAGTAAAAATAAAGTTGATTCTGTGTCTGACATAAGTATTTATCAAGGAATAAATACCTGTAAATAGATGGTATTTAAGCTAGAAAGACAAAGTCAGCATAAAACCAGAAAAATATAAAGTCGGTGTGAATTCACTTAGGCTGCAAATTGGAAGAAATTCTCTAAAGTAGGGGAATAAGGTTCTGCTACAGCTTTTCTTTAGAAAGAACCAGGACAGCAAAAGATCTAAGCAATTAGCATTGTTTTCTAAAGAAATGAGGGTTGTGTGAGCAACCTGTGTGTACCTACATGGTTCCTACCTCACCAAAGAGCCCTTTGGAATCTGTTGGCCAGTTTTAATTAAAGCTGATATAAAATAATAGATTTTAAAGGTAATTATATTCCTACAGTTTTCATGAACATAGGGGCTAGGTAAAGTAGAGAGAACCCGTAAGAGAAAAAACTGAATGAAAGGCTTTGTTGTGAACTCATACCTTACCAGTCACTCTGGGCTCATTAGGGCATTTAAACACCTTATAAATGTTCACCCATGGGAAAAGCATCGAGCAGAGCTTACAATTTCTCAAACGCAGGAACCTCAAGCTATGTAGGAAACCAGGTTTCTGTAGTTCCTGTGGTCACAGCACTACATTTCTGACACTGGAGCCTGATACACAGTGAAAGGGATTGAACAACGTGTCTGTCTGCAGGACTGGTTTTGATTACTTGACCAAGAGAATTCATTTTCTGACCCCATCGCTCGTGCTGTGTGAAATTGGACACATCATGTCATCCTTACGTGACCTCTAGAATTACAACATTTGTGCAGATTTACCCCTTGCAAAGCAGACAAACTGACACCTTCAGCTGGATCATGTTTTAAAGTGTTCGAATTAGATCTGTTACTAACAATGCCTTTGTTTTTTTGAGTCATATTAATGATGAACAGTTACAAATTTGTCCCCATCTGGATCTATTGATTATTTCAAACACACTGAAATTTTTGCTAAGTTTGTGCTGTACTTAGACATCTCAGGTAGAGGAGAGATTACCTCTCGGGTGTTTTTTTGTTTCACAGTTATGAAATATTTCTGTGGCGACTTCAACAATAGCTTTCATGGAACAGGAAAAACAAAGAGTTTATTTTTAGGTGCTCATTTGGTATATCCTATCCCTTAGCCTATTTCCTCTCTTAATAAGCCTCATCCATCTCACCAAAATGGTGGACATCTTAACTTCATTGCTGGCTGAATCCGGTGTAAAGTAGATGACTAGCCATTTCCCAAGGTTCTAAATTCACAAGCGTGCTTTGTATTTTGCCATGAAGAGGTTGGATACGTACAGACATAGGTGGGTGCAAGGAAGGGATCCCTCTCATTTCCCATCCGTTCCCAACAGAGGCCCGAGAAGCTGGGCTAACTTGTTTTTCCATGGCTTCATGACAGATATTCCAGCAGGCATTGTCTGATACCCAGTGACGAGCCGTCATCAGAGGGGCAGGAGAAACATACTAGTACCATTACAAATTTACTTCTGTGGTCAACCCTGAAAAACCCTTGAAAGCAGAAGGCGGCTGGCATGCTGAATGCACTCTTGTGCTCATGACAATCTTCCCATTGTTACCATTTCTGTGTCAGACGTACTGGCTGTTTCTCAGCGTACTCTTTGGATGTGAAATCTTATAAGCAGAACCTTTGCTCCTTGTGCTCCTTCTCCCAGTGGACTCCTAACTCCCGACTTGGACTTGTGAGTACACCCTAGCACGGATGTTGAATAATAGCAATAGCAACAGCAGCAGTAAAAATAAAGGAAATTTTACTTAGTGCTTTGCCTATGTCAGACTGTAGGTACTTACGTGATCTCTGTTATACAAATCGTGAGCGACTTTGTAGATTATCAGCGGTATTTAGACAACTACATCCCTCATTCTGATGGGAGTTAGGCACTTCAATGCCTTTAAGGATTCGTGCCTCTGGGGCTTATTCCAGATAACAGAAGTCTATGGCAGAGTCTGTGGGAGATAAACTTGAATTGCCCACATCTAAGAGCTGGGGGAAGGGTGGGCAGTACCACAGGCAGAAAGAGCACAGCTTTTCCTGCCTGCAGTATGCCTGGCCTCCATAGAAAGCCTAGAAAGAGCCTGAAGAGCTGGCGTGCTGACAGTTAAAAACGACTGTATCTGAGGTTAGATGGGAGCTAAGGACCATGGGCCAGGGTTGGGCACGGTGTTAGAAACTGCAGACCCAAACCTGTGCCTCTGTGAAGGGAGGCAAGGGTGTGTAAATACAGCTGTAGGGTTGGAAGGCTACCGGTGATACTCACCGTCGTTCATAACCAGCTGTGTTCAGCAGTGAGCACCTTGCAAGCTACTGGAAACTCAGATGTTCTGTTTTACTTTGGGATTTTTGTTCTGTTTCGTTTTCCCAGCAAAGGAGACAAAGAAAACAGAGCAAGATTTAGGATTTCTTAAAAAAACCTTGCTCTTGGACTTGAGACATCCCTTTCTATTTTTGTATAGAAGATTCATAATCATTCTTGAAGGTTCCCCATATCCTCTTTTCCTAAAATGCCTTTAAATGCCTTTATCTACATGTGTGAAGAGGAACATTAGGTTTTCTTTTTGATGGCAAGCATGCACATTTAAAGAACATGATTTGCATTTTCTCATAATGAGCCACTGTCAGTCATTAGTCGGCCAAAGCGATTCCATGCTGCAGACAGACAGCTGCCAGAAAAGAGTCAAAGCAAAAGCCTGACCCTGCTGCTCTTGCTGGACATAGACTTCCCTTGGAAATGGGTTTTGTATCTCATTAAGAAAGGCAGGAACTCGCCTTTAATAAGAACTAGTAAGAAAGTTTATAAGAACTATTTTAAGAATAAGAATTGTTCTTTTAAAAGCTCTTTTAAGGAAAGATTAGCTCTTTTAGAATTACTTAACAAAGGATAGCATCAGCAACAAGGGATAGCAGCAGCAAAATGGAATGAACCCAAATACCTAAGGATCCAAATACACTTTTTTGGAGTGACATGATCATTCTAGAGTAGGAATAAAGTGCTTCAGCCTTTATTACTTATTTAAGGGAAAGAAAGCCATGATATTTTTGAAGCCTGTGACAGGACAGCATGTCTCCCAAATGGCCTTTGGACACACCGTGGCTCTTTTTCAGAAGAAGCTTAGCTTTTCCTGCTAAGAAACTGCTGGGGCTCGCAGCCGGCCCGAGCACCGCGTACCCTGTGCCTCCGCCGGTGCGGAGGGAGAGCCGTGGGGGCCGGCGGCAGCCCGC
>NW_009212492.1:0-42073 GCF_000690835.1 Fulmarus glacialis
CTTTATATGTACACCTTTATATATATGCGTTTATATGTATATATCTTTCAGAATAAGGAGGTATCATGACTACTTCAGCAGCGAAAGGTCAGAAATGCAGAAATGCAAAGAGACGGCAACATTAACGTTTTTATACATGCAAGTTCCATCTTAGCTGGAAGGGTTTTATGTTCTCTTTCTCCATCTTGTAGATTTTTCTTAGCATAGTTTTTATAGGTCTTAACGATTTATTAGCAGGACTTATACTTTTAACGGAAATCATGAAAAAATGACATGGGAACATGATCTAAGTCCCCCCTCTCCCCAGTGATAGTTCTCTGTTGGTTTTCCAGCTATTTTGCCAAGCCAAACAAAATGATTATAACTGAGCACTGATGTGTAAGAATTAGCATGATATGTCTCTGCAATGCTGGATAGAAGAACAAGCATGATTTCATTTTTACTACAGTTACCCTGTAGACTCTGCAGTTTTGTGCGGGTGGAAATTTCACAGGAATGCAAAAGACTTTCTGGCCAGGTTGATCACTAGCCTTTCTGACATCCTGTCTCTGTTGACAAGACTCTGATATTAATTACAAGATAAAAATCTTAGCCTGCCCTGGAGAGCTCAGGGATCACATCATTTGAGTGTGGGAAATATGGACTGTAGCATTATTGTACACGGGGTACCCACAGACTAAAGTGCCAGACCTTCAGTTCTGCATAAAAGAGGTTCTGAGAGAATGTTATAGGTGTAAAAGCAGACAAAATTGGTTAATTCTACTGTCTTTAATGGAACTAGAGAACACTGAAGGAGCTGATAACCTACTCTCAAATAATAAAAACTGTGGCAGCAGTTCCATTCCACTGAGTATTGAATACCGTTAATCCCCAGAAGAAAATGGCTGATCATCAGAACGCATACTTTCTGCCATTCACGCAGAAGACGTGAAGTTCGAGAGGTCCCAAAGAACACCCATTCCCTTTACTTCATTTATGCACAAAAACTCCATTGTGTAGATTTTGCACATTTTTATAAGGCTTAATCAGATAGTACTTGCAGCTTTGTTTCAACCTGGCATAAAATGGAGTGGCAAAGGTTTTTGTCCGTGTCTATGCTAAGGTTTTCCATGACGAAAGCTCTGCAAAGAGCCCATCTTAATAGCAGTTCCAGGTATAAGATTGAAAATAGCTGAATTTAGGTTGGAAATCTTTTCACAGTTTTGTGGAACAATTAGGTCTTCTTCATGCAATGATGTAGGATACTACAAGTAGTCTCAGGTATTTACCAGTATGTGGCTAAGTCATTTCCCATGCAGTGGCTAACTGCATGGCTGGTCTATGACTCCACTTGTGTTTCCATAAACTCTTCCACATTGCCCTGTGGAGGGAAACACCTAAAGGAAGCTCTTCTTGTGATGCCCCCATACTGCTGAAGAGGCTTTGACTTATGGATCAGATCTGACATATACTTGAGTATTGTGACATCTTCCTTCCTCTCTTCGATTCTGCAGATATATACATCCTCTAAGAAATATGTTGTTCTTGGCTGCTGTAGCTCATGTTATTAATCCCATATTTTAGGGAAAAAACATTGCTCATATTTGTGAATAAGGAGTACTATTGCATAGCTCTTGATTGTCCAGAATTCAACCTGCTGCTGAAACTGCTTTTTGCTGCTTTATGTCAGAGATGCAATGCTGGTGTCTTGTCATAGACCTGTATTCATTAGTTTCATTGCACATTGAACATATAACTGCTCCTGAAGTGCTCGATTATTACTGCCTGAAGTTGTGCCAGTTCTCTAGGAACAGATCTGTGAAAAATGTCACTGCAAGTGTCTACCTGGGAAGTAAATGAACTGGACTCAATGATGGTCAGGGTGTAAGCAGGGTGGGTATCAGCGGAATGGATCCCACTGTCTGATACAGTCCTCCATATAGGCAGATTTTATGATGGGGTTTCTGAGCATCTGCATATGGCAGCCATTTCTCCTGAAGCCTGCCTTCTCTTAAATCCCCACCCCACCCCATTGCACAGGGGAACTGTTCAAGCTGTGGTGAGACACCCTTTCTGAGGACATGCAAGTGGTCATAAGTTTGCTCCTCAGACAAGTGTTTGGGATGTTAATAATAGTGTTGCCTGAGTAAATGGAACAAGATTCATCCCTCATACTCAGCTTTCTTCTCCCTTGTATGTGTTTCTTTACTGCTCGGAACCAGTGTCCTTTCTCTTCCCATCCTCTGCCTCCTGTTTCCTTTCATACCCGACACTCATTTGAAAAAGCCAGCTGTACACAGACACTGAAACTGTTTATCTTGGTAGAGTGAGCATTATCTACGCTGTTCAGCTTTTTGCCTTAGGTCTTTTGTGTCTCTTTTTTCTGAACTTATTTCTTTGAGTCTTGTTGCTTAACAGCCTGACTTTTTATCCAGATACTAAATTCATAGCAGGCGACCTTGCCCTGTAACCTCTTTCTCTCCCGGTCTGAGTTTTTCTGAGTTCTTGTCCTTTTTTCTTGGTTTTTTTTTTTTTTTTTTAAATTGTCCTTTTGGGGAAGGCCTGAAGCTGGTTTTGGAGGTCAGTGGCCTAGAACAGATTATGCCTAATTGCTCAGCAAATATATTCTCAGGCCAAAGTGTGGTTCCAGATCAGAGAAGAGAGACCTGGTAGCGTGGTAACAGTAATCTCTGAAGATGAGCTGAAGTTCATCTATTCCTGCATGAACTTTCCATAGGTTTATACCAAATTGTCTAACTGCAGTCCTTTCTTTCAGATGCTAAGACGAATGACCTCCCAAGGGTAGGGACAAAGGAAATGCATGTCACTTTTCTAGTGCCTTTAGTGTTCAAAAGATTTTACAAGGATCTAGTTAAATATGATTCTTTCTGCGTATTCTGACTTGTGAATTTAGGGTGTCCCCCTTCCCCTGCTTTGTGCAAAGGGAAGGGAGAGGTAAGAAGCAAGGCAGAAAATGTTCCTTTTGAAGATATTTATGAGTATGATGTGGTATATGAAGGTCTTGTCCCGAAAATTCCCATAAATTTGCTTAGTAATGTCCCTTGAAAAACTCAGGAACCCTAAAGTAAAAACACACGCAAGTTTTTGGTCAATAGAGCTTCTGAATTTGTCCTGTGAGCTTGGCATGTTCCTGTGGACCTACCTCCTCTCAGCAGGAAAAGAGTGGCTAGTGCTGCATCACATAGGAAAGTCAGTGAAACTAAAATAGGAAGATACAGCTCTTTGCCAGGAATTAGTAATAAAATGAAACTTGCATCCAAGTTTCTATGAGGAGTGAAATGATACGGTTCCTTTCCAATAGATGAATCTGCAGAGGCATTGCAGTTGTTCATGTCTACACCTATTTACATATGGCAGCTTTATAATTGAAATATCAATCACATAGGAAAGTCAGTGAAACTAAAATAGGAAGATACAGCTCTTTGCCAGGAATTAGTAATAAAATGAAACTTGCATCCAAGTTTCTATGAGGAGTGAAATGATACGGTTCCTTTCCAATAGATGAATCTGCAGAGGCATTGCAGTTGTTCATGTCTACACCTATTTACATATGGCAGCTTTATAATTGAAATATCAACAGCTCAGAAACAAAAATCAAAGTAAATAGGTTTTCCTTCATTTGAATTCTGTAAACTGTTCACAGTTGTTACTGCAACTGTGATGTGGGAATATTCTGTAAAAGGAGAGGAAACTTCATGGGCTAAAGTTCAGTTCCTACCTATTCCTCCAGCAGCGGCTTATGGTAGTGGCTTGTGCATATGTGGAGGGGCCTGAGTTTCCTCCTGCTAAACTCACAGAGCTTCAGGAAGTCTCGGCTTGTATGGATACGTACCTTGTATGTGTTTTATACTGTTGCTAAGTGAGCATGAAGCTCTGCTGTGCTTGCAGACCGTTGGACAAACATGCTGTGGTGGTCGATGAACTTTACTTTTGGGGCTCACACTGTCTGGGTTACATGATGTGGGGGAGAATGCTATGTTTCCCGGGGGAACACAGTGAAATCTAGAGGAACCTGTTCATCTCCTTTTCCAACCCCCTGACATGTTCAGTGCAGTGAAATCCATCACACAAGGGTTTCTCCAGGTACAGGGCCATCACTCCCTGCCAGTATGTGCACTTACCCTCTTTTCTCATCCCCCGTGGTAATGGCTCTGTAATCTTTGAGATTTGATGTTCCAGAAATATTGCCAAAATCATGTGCCGTTGTGAGATTTCATACATACAGAGTTATGAGATTCGAAAATGTACTTCCACGAGCAACAGGGTTTAGCGACCCTGTGGTGCTCTCTGATATAAACGCATGAAGCTGTGGTTGAACCTTGCGAGGCACTTTTCTTTCTTCTACCACACTGCCTCTTTTTGCAAAAACCACAGAAATTTAACAGCTCAGAGATGTGGGCCTTCAGGTGGGACTCAGCTCCAGTTGCAGAACTGAGTCCACACACACAGCATTTAAACTGGTGTACCTACAAGGAAGCTGTATGCTTACCTACGAGCTACGACTGAGCTCAGCTCCCGCTATTGGCAGTAGAGATGCAATCAATATGATCAGTGTGTCTCACCAACCAGCTATAAGTGATTGAATTCATTGTCTCATTGTTGGCAAGAATGGTAGATCAGACACACAGCTCATGTGGCTGAGCATGGGGCTGATCCCACGCTTTACTTCAAATATGGATGAAATTGGTCAGAGGGCTATAAAGCTGTTAAGAAGGGATTCAGTAAGATTATACGACAGTATGGATTTAGCACTGTTTTCTTGGGAAGCTAGATATTGTATAATTAATACCTTTTATTTGTTTTGCTTCTAATGCCTTCAGGTGTGTTTGGGTCATATAATCAAGTTTTCCTCATTAACATATGGGATAAAATTTACATTCCTGTAAAGCAGTAAAGACAAAACCAAAAACCTGTTCGTGCTTCCGGAAGCTGAAGATGTAAAAAAACACCAAACACTTAAGCCTTGTAGTAAAATACTGAGTTGGCAATGCTGCTGCTGTTCTCTTATACCAAGATATATAGCGCACGCTCCCGCAGAAAGCAACAGTGTTTAGCTTCGAGACTTCTCTAAGAAACCCAACAACCACAGCAAAGAGGCAGATTGAAAGGATCCCCTAAGGAGTGAATATATCCAGGGTTTTTAGTTCCTCATCTGCTGTTTTCAGAAATACGTGTGAGCTATTTTGCCAGCAGATATCACTATGTGTGTCCAAATTACAAGCGAGAATGAGAGAGAAAAAGCACTTCTCTACTCATAAACGACAGGCAGATTTAGGAACGCCTGCTGGAGTATATGTGCATTATTAGGCACGTTTTAAATTCTTTTGTCAACCCCTATTATGAAGTCATTTCACTTCAATGCAAATTAAAACATAATTTTTCACCTTCCTATGTTCTCTTTTTTCATTATACATTTTTTTAATATGTTTCTTGATCATGGCCCCTAGAATGATATAAAAGCCTTTAACTGTCTGAATTGAACTACTGTGGCCTTTCTTGTCAAAAAGAGCTCCTGGATTTATTTCTGTGTACATTGACACTATAAAATGTTACTCTCTTTTCTCTCTTCTGCAGGCAAGGAGCAATAATAATCAAGTTTCATTGTCATTTCAACCTTTGTTCTAAAACATTATGATGTGTAGAAAATTGATCAACTGGAATTCAGTATATACAACAAAAGGGAACTTTGTTGAAATCCAGAGGGCCATTTCTGTTCATTTGATAAATGTATTAGTTTCTTTGGTTTCCTGAATTACCAGGTAAAGGGCAACATTTTCCAGATCTAACTAATTTCACTGAAACATATGAAAGACAAATACCAGAAGTCAAATCTAACATATTCTTCCCAGGGGCCTTAAAAAAACCCACCCGAAACTCTTTATTTTGAAAAGCTAAAGTAAGAGTTCAAAATTAAACGGATGATTCATGTGAGATATATGAACTGAACAACACATCAAGCTGTTGTACCAGCTGAAATGGCCTGGGTTTCCTCAGCACCATTAAAGAAAAGAAACAAGAGGTGAAAAAAATAGATTGCTGTTTTATTCCATCTAGGCAAGCATCACCGTATCTCAGACTCGCAACAAACCAGACCCTCTACGATGAGCTCTCTGTGCAAGGGTGAGGGCATTTAGCCTCATGGCTACAGAGACAAATTTTGCTTCCTTTGTCTCTCCCGGGCCTGGAGGAGCTGAGGGTTGGAGAGGGTCCATAGGAAGAGGATGCTGCTCAGCACTGGTGGCCCTGCGAAGCCTTTACTCACAGTGGCAACCCTACTGCTTCCAGCTGCAGCTCTGTGGCTGTATGTTATTCCTCCGTAAACCTATTCCCTCCTGCTGCTGCTTTCCTGGATGTGGAGCACAGCAGAAGGCTACCATCCCGTCTTAAGGAAATTCTTGGATGTGTAGACTCACAGTCACATGCGAAGGGACCTACTGGGGTTTGCCATGAATCTTGCAGGTGGGAGGGGTACAGCAGCCTCTGCGGTCAAGTAGCAGGAGGAAAAAAGCAAATGTAAATAATAATATTAGTTATCAATTCTCTGACATGATCATAGTATGTTTCTTACTGAAGGTAAAGAAGAAATCACGTTCTCGTCTCCGATATGGCAGAATGTGAACGCAGTAAAAATTATAGCATATGATGCTACTTTTTTTTTTTTGAGTAACAATAATTTTAAGCAAATGTAAATGTTTCCAACTGGGCAAATGAGAATTCCTAATTTAATCTTCTGTAGGAGATACGTTATAGTCCCTACCAAATATTAACCACCACCTCTTCATGCACAAAAGATGCCTCTCACCAGTGTCAGTCACATTTATTTCAGTCTAGACAAAATAGCTCCTAGGTGTCGCAGGAAGAAACAATGGCGTCTGAGTGCCTCCTGGAGAACAGTCAGATCTTGAGCATATTTTGTTTTGTGCTGGAGTTGAATTTGATGTGATAGGTCTGGAAAAACAGAGAGCTGACAGTCTATATACACAACCAGGTTTTTAGTCCACATGGGTAATGAGACCCAAGCACCCAGCCACTTTTTTCATGCCTCTGTCAATTTAAAGTGCATTTTTAAATGAACAGTGGGGTTATTTGGGTCTATTAATTACAGTAATTGTTTCCTGCGTGGAAACCACATGTATGAGATGTGAAAGGCGCGTGTGTGTGAGAGGGAACGCTGGCGTGTGCGAGACTGGTACAATTCCCCTTTGAAGATTTTTTTTTTAATCCCTAGAGAGGGAGCTTGTAATGAGCAACAACATTTACACTGAAGACTTCAATGCTCCTTGTTGCCCCATCGTTGCCTTGCCTTTCACATGGAGATTAAAGCCAGTGGTTGAAGCTGCTCCTCCTTTTCCCATGTGGCTGATATAAATTCTACATCAAATAGAGAGGAGGAAGGGCAGGTTTGGCTGTCAGCAAAAAATGAAGGAGAGGTCTGACAGCAGCAGGAGCAGGGGCTCAGTTCTCATTAATCTGGAGGGCACCAGAAGAGTAAAAATAAAACCTCGGGAAGATGCCTACTGTGCCCTTTAAACAAAGAGCCCGTGATTGGCATAATGAGAAGAGCAGCGCTGATAAGTACATGGGAAAATGCTTTTCATAAGGCTCGCCTACTGACGGATATGATGGGAAACTCATGCAGATTTTGATAGTTTGTATAAAACTTGAATGCTGTGGTTTGTGCATTATGGAAGTACAATAACGATTCTGTAGTTCAATTTCTGACCTGTTTTCTATTACAAGTCTCTCCCTTTTAACTTTCACAAGAAAGCTTTCTTTCTGCCTGATTATGGTATTTTTCCTAGCACAGAATGATGCCAGAGGAAAATTGTCTGGGGAAAGATTGGGATTAATCTCAAACTTTGCAGAATGTTATTTCCCCTTTTACGTCTCCTTTTGCTGCAGTGACACATCTCAAATGTGGCTCAGCCCGTGTGCTTTCCTACCCTCCGCCCCGTGGACCAGCCCGGTTTGGAAAGAAGAGGGGAGGGATGGAAAAATGAACAGCAACACATCCTGATAGAGGGCAGCCAGACTGTGCGGCTTTATTGAATTAGGGAAGAGCTATGTGGGGAAGAGAGACAGTAGATCTTCCAGGATATCTAAGAGTAGATAGTTAGCCCTTAAGCTGCGTAGATAGTTTGTATGTTGAAGTCACGGCACAGCCATAAATCACTCCTCAAAGGCACTAGGGTTCATAGTTTATTTTGTCATTCTCTCAGCTTGATTTTAGAAACATTTGCATATTCTCAATTCTGTTTTTTTCCTTCTGTGCTGAGGTCCTGTTCTCTGCTCCTCCGAGTGGTAAATGCACAGCAGAGACTCTGTTCTGATGTACCCAGAAGTATAAAAGCAAAAGGTGTAGAATCAGGACAGGGGTTTTTATCCACCTCTTAGTTTGGGATGTGCATGAACATGGCAAAACTTTCTCTCGACAATAAATGGTCAGAAATCAGCATTTTAGCTACTCTAATCAACGCTGTTTCCCCTTCTTTCTTTTCCCTTTTTTCCCAGGGAGATTTTATAGTTCTTGATACTGCTCCTTTTACCCCTTCTCACCCCAATGGAAGATATATGTAAAGACTTCAAGGTTCAGAGACAAGGCTATGAAATAAAACTCTTTTTGTTAGTTAAGCTAGAAATTTGAACCACCAGAGAAGATTATTAGAAAGGTTTTAGGCCAGGGGAAACTTTGGTACTATTCGAACACGGAGAAACCCAGGTTGCACATCAGAGAAGATTTATGTCAGCAGTGAGACTCAGCTAAGAGGAAATCACATTTTCTCTCAAAAAAACCCTGTTGCTACCTAATATTGTTTATTGTCTTAGTAGTTAAACTATTTCAGCCTTTTGCCAGAGTTTAACTACAGGGCTGATGATATTTGAGTCTCTATTGCTTTTGATGAATAATAGATGGTTCCTTTGAAGCCACTCCTTTAGTACCAGGTGGCATCACATCACACGAGCACTAAATATCCAGCTGGGCCAAACGAAGAAATAGCTGTGCTTAATGTCAGGGCTTGTGGCCCTCTCCTCCTTTTGGAAGGAGGTGAATTTTGTAGTTCTGCCTAATGTTCATTCAGTGATATCAATGGCAATCTTTTGGCTCTGTTGTTTGTGCACCACTTGATGGGACAGGTTTCTCATGGCAGTTTTCTTGTGGCACAGTCAGAACAGAAGGATATTTGTTCTCATCTGGGCTTCATCACCAGAATAAGGAGACTGAGCTAGTTTTTGTGATGTGAGTATTCCAGGGGAGAAATAACTCTGGGATATACTCTCATGTTAGTGCACTGATACACGGAAGGATAAAGTTCTTGTGAGCTCATTAAGTGCTGGGTACCAGAAAAGGTAAGTCAGAAAAGAGATTAATCTGGGAGGGAATCTGTGATTGATTGTACCAGGTGTTTTGGGTGAAAGTGAAAAATAAAATATGTTCTTCCTAAAATTTTTACTTATTTTGAAATACTGTATATTTGGAAGTAGTTTTTGTGATGACCAAGTAATCTATGCAAGTCTTAATATAGTAAGATTTAATTAAAATTAAATAGTTGAATTAATTCTTTTAAATGCATAATTTAAAATAGTGTCTTCAATCAAATGTATAAATACAATAGTCTCTGTAAGTGAACTGTATCAACCTAATGGCTTGCTATGTTTTTTATTTGCTTTATTAACTAAGAAAAAATGAACTTCTGTATGAGTTATGTTTAGGCATGATTAAAAGTTCTCACAGTATCAGGGGATATTAATGGGCAATTATATTTTGAGTTTAAAATGGATTGATTATTCCTTTCCGAGAGAACACCAATGCACAGACAAACTGCACAGAAATAACATGTCAGTAATATCACACTACTGTACAGATTTTAAAGATAAATTTCCATCTGGCAAGCAGACATTCAGGAAGGAACTGTTGTTAATGCGGCTTTCACACAGACGAAGTTTGTAAGGGATAAAACCCGACTTGAAGCTTCATTTCGACTTCTCGCAGTTGGCAAATGTAAATATACTCTAGATGTTTCTTAAAGGAATTGAGCACAAATAACCAATAAGGAAAAAGCTGAGTTTCCTCTCTTGTTCCGCTGGAAGTTTTGGACTACTCAGATGGTCCTTCCAGAGAACAAGAGCCAAACGGGAAAACAAAAGGAATTCCAAAAATGACAACTACAAACCAAGAAGAAAACATGCCCTGTAAATACTAATACTTCACTGAAAACTTCAATGCACTCAACAAACGTCAGTTAATTTAACCCCTGTGAAGGAAGATAAATAATAAATACCTCATTTACAAATGAGAAGGCAGGAAGAGAGCCTGAGCCTATCGAAACGATATCCCTGCTGACTTCAGTGGTCTTTGGAGAAGGTCCCCTCTGATCTGTTCAAGGTCAGGGCTGATGACTGCCAGAGGATGCAGAAGAGAGCCAGGCTCTTGTCTGCTCTTCACCACAATACTAACCCAGCATTATACAAGCTGAGATAATGGAATAATACATAGGTGTTCACTATAAAACACATTGAGTTTGACTGTTTCCCTAATGTACACACCATTGATAAACACGAGTAGTAACACTCTCTGTTACTGTAGAACCATTTGACCTGAGTTATTCAAAGATTATTTACAAAGAGGCACATTATATTTTGGGAGGGAAGAAAAATTAATCAGACAAAAAACATATGGTACTTTTAGTAAACATACTGTAACCGGAAGTTGTCTTTGCTCATGGAATTGAAGCTAAGAGTAACTGTTGCTGGTAAACAAAGTAAATATTAAATCCAACAGAAGGAATGGATAGAGTTGGTTGAAAGATATAATTTCAAACTAGAATGGTAGCTGAAATTTCAAAATTCACTATCCTGAGCTAAAATGAAGTGTCAGTCTCAGAATTTTATTTAGAAAACAAAAAAAAATATTAACAATGATATTAAAATATGTTCAACTGTATTGAAATTTTGCATTTTAAATGGTATGAGATCAAGATGTTAATGTAAAATATTTTGACATTATTCATCCCCGTTCTGTAAAGGAAGAAAAGTTTCTTCAAAGTGTTTGACTATGTCATTGATTTTTAAAACACTTCATCTTCATAGTTTAAGGAATAGATTTGACTGACGCATGCTTAGTCACAAGGAAACATGCAGCTACTGATTCATAAGCACCAATGGACCTTGTCTTTGAAGACCACCTGTACAAGTGCTCATTAAGCATATTCAGGCTGCTTATGAGATCTCCTGAGATCAAATAGTTTAAGAAAATAAGGTTTGTAGCCTTTACCACTAATAGGAGTTACATGAGTGTATCTGGGGAACAGTGTGCCGTATGGATATTTTCTTATTTACATTCAGTATTGCCTTTGCAATGGCAACTGTAGATTTGTTCTCCATTTTGTAGAAAGCTGATTTATATGCTAATTGGCTTACTGTGGTTCACTGAAATGAAGGCTTGTTTTAAAAGGGAACAATATTGTAATTCAGCCTGGTAAGTGTGGGAGACAGCTGTCTGCAGTTCATAGTTTGAAATATTGTTTTAACAATTGTTTCTTTCCTTTTCTTAAATCAGTGGTAGAATATTGCCATTATGGGACTTTAGGTAGAAACACCTATTTCTTCTAAGAGAAACAGACTTGCAGAGAGTGGAGCTTGGAGATGGGGCATCTCTTAGTTATTTTCTCAATCAGTCACAAACTGGGATCTGAGTTCTAACAAATTCTCCTTTTCAGTTGCAAAAGCTCTTCAGGAAATGGCATTACACTGAATTTAGAAATGTTGATTGTTTACAACCAGTGCCAAACTAAGGGAGATGTGTTAGCCTGTGGCAGTGGTGTGGCTCCATGCTTGGCTCTGGGGGAACAGGATATAGTACTTCGGGGTCACATACAAATCCACCTCAGGTCCGGATCTGAAAATAGCTGCTCTTTGAAAGCTTCTTGCCTGTTGATGGGGAATGAAGTCTATGTCCTGAATGACAGTCCTTCATCGTAAAACGAACCTATGCTGTGGGAATTAACTGACACTTAGAAGTCAAATCTAAAATTGGGCTCAGCATCTGTTGTCACAGTACCTTGGGCATTGGGGACAACTTTGAAGTTGTATTTAGATTCCTTACAGCTAGACCTGGGGCATCCCTTCATCTGTCACACGCAGGGTCTCAGCCTTGTGTAGGCAGGGGCAGCCTCCAGATGTGCTGGAGAGCGTTCGGCAAGGGCAAACAGTGGCTCGCGTGCAGATGGCCTTTGGTGGAAGGGCAATTATACTGAGAAGCTGTTAGTAGGGAAGCAGGCAGGCAGGGGGGCAGGCATCTGCAGAATAGCTTGGATGCAGTTCAGACATTTGCACAAATGGAAAAAAAGGAGTTAGCTAGGAACAGCCAAGCTAGAAAACTTTGTCTCTGGTGGAGCAACGAGCTTCAAAATGAAGGAGCAGAGGAACAAACAGGGCTCTGCAGAGGAACAAACAGGGTTCTGCGTCAAACAAGGTACGGCTGGCTGAGTTGGAAAGGCCAGGTTGGGCAAGTAGGTCAGAAAATATGGCTACGTGTCAATGCAGAGGGTGAACTGGTTGGGTACTGAAGTCAAAAGCGGTTGGTCTCCAGGCTGGCAGCTGGAAGTACTCACTGAATCTAAAAATTTGTCAACCTACTTGGAAATCTGAGTATACACTAACTTGCCTAATTTTATCTAGCCAAATTTTAATGTTTTGCCCTAAAGCCCATTTGTTTTTGTAATCACCTACAGAATTAATGCAGGGCATAAAGCTCCAAGTTTAAAAAATTCTGGATAAATAAGGGCTTGATTCATCAGTATTTGCCAGATTAAATAATTTCTTAGTACACATCTTTTAGACCCCAAGATTTCTTACGGTCCTGCATAATAAACTGTTTGTGCAATTAGCAATAAATTTGTCACTGTAAGTCACTCTTTAAAGCTGGGAACAAGTATAACATTTATTAGTGTGTTAGAGTTTGCAGTTAAAAATAGCTATCCTGTTTTCATATAGCGAGTGCACTTTCAGGCTTGTTTTCTCCAGCTCTGTAGATACAGGGAAGGTGACAGAATCAGCATGAATATGTGATAGAAAATGGTATTCTTTTGTGTAGAAATGAAGTTTATTTGCAACATATTTTGATAAAGGAAAACCTGCAAATTTTGGCTTCATTCCCACCTCTTTCAGCATTGTGTTTTGGGCTTTAATGAGCGTTTGATGCTACCTGTTGTAATTGCAATAGGCCTTATCTGAAATGTGCAGTCTAGTGGTATTAATGTTAATACATTATACAAATATGCAATGTTAATACATTATGCAACACCAAATACCAGCTGGCGCTCAGCATGCAGCTTTAGCGCTCAGTAATTAAACAACACACAGTGAAGGACTTAACTTCCTTCACATTGAATGCTGTGGTCTAGCATGGGTCCCTGAGGTACCAGTCTTGCAGATGTCTTTGCACTGAACTCTATGGTGAAATTGCTGAGATTGCTGCTTCCAGTACTATGAATGGCAGTTAGACTACGTAACATAGACATTTACTTTTCATAGCATTTACCAGAACTGGTGGTTATTTATTTGGAAATCTCAGACATGAGGTGTTACTTGATTTAGGGAGCAGTCTGTGCAATTTATTACCTCTGGATATCCCTTGGCTCCTTAGGAAATATCTTAATTAATACCATTTTCTTTATTAGCTGATTCCTAATTAAATTTAGTATACTGTAGATGTTTATTTCATTTGATTTAATTTTGTAATAAATCTTTCAGGCCACGTATCACATGTCTATTAGCTTTGAAAAACTGAAACTGATGCAATACAGAAGAAAGAATTAAGTTCACTATGGGCTTCAACCTGTAAGGTTATATCAGTAGGAGAAGAACAACCTGAGCCCTCACAAAATTATACCTGATGCGTGTATGGAGGGTGGTGGTGGGGAAAGTTGAAGACTGAGGAGGAAGAGGGGGAGACTTGGGGCAAGAAAGATTCCAAAGAAAGGATTTAATTACATTGGAATTAACTCTAGATCATTCAACTGGACTGAAACAAAATTAATTATAAAGCATTTGTTTTGAAGAAGCTGAGCCAGAAAAAACACAATGCTGCCAAATAATATTTAATAATTGTATTCAAAAATTAGAAAAAGAACCCTTTGGGACTCTTAGTAGATCATTGAAACCAACTGCTCTTTTGATGAAGTATGTGTCTTTCTCAGATTAAATTACAAGGGCTGTCTCATGTTCTCATGAGGTTCTGTAAACCTATATTACATTATTTTAGTAAAAGCAAAATAAAAAGAATTAATTGGTGATCACAGACTTTCTAAGAAAGGGCAGAGTAGGGTTTTAATGAGCAGTTACTCAACTGTCTGTTTCACTGCTTTTCCCCAACCTGAGCCTCACGTTTTCTATGGCGCTGGGAGAAACTACATTTCTTGAACAATTTCACATTTCCTGGCCCTGGTCATGTCTTGTAAGTGATGACGTGTCTTAGAAAATATAGCAACAGAAAGAGAATGATGGTTCTTGAGTGAGTTGGGGAAAAACACAAGGAAACCTTTTCAAAGAGAGAAAGGGATGTGTTTACCTTTTGCTTTGGCTTCAGCCATGTCTAGACACAGCTTTACGTGCTTAATGGTAACCGCAGAGCTTTGGGGAGGGTCATCTCACTCATTAATGCCCCATATTAATGCCTCCTCGAGGCATTTGCTCCAAGGAAGTGCGAGGCAGTGCCACCAAAACTTCCAGAATCAGGTTTTGCAGGACGTGGCAGTGTGATTATGGCTTCTTGAAAACAAAATCTTAAAGGCTGCTGATTCATACTGCCAAGTGCCTCTAGCCCTGGGACAGGACATTCACACACAATGCAACTCTCCCTTGAAGCTCTGTGGGTACATATTCACTGCAAACTAATTTTAGGCAATACTTCCGTGTTTATGTTCATTTGATGGATAAAGCTTTCTAAGTTGTTTTGCATAGAGAATTCAAATGTAGTCACAAATGAGAAAAACGTTAATTGGATTGGACAGCTCTGTGTTAGATTTCAGGTGCCCCACAGCTGTGACGCCTTTTTTCTTTTCAACAGTGTTCTAGTCAAGAAGTGGAATTAATGTTGGGTTTATCTTTACATTTCTGATTTTTCTGGCTTAACATGGCTCCCTTCTTGCCCAGTTTGAGACTCCCACTGGGAGATAATTGAAGTCCCTCCTGGGATAGTTTCTGCAGCAAAACTGTTTTCTTTTCAAGCTCCCTTTCTGTTTTGCCTCACTTAAAATTGACGGAGATGTGGCTGGATGTGTTGATAAATTTTTTAAAGGGCTATGAGCAACAAAGATGGGCAGAATGGCTGATATGCAGTGATACCTGGTGCAGAGCTTCTTGGTAAAAAAACAAATACAGCTCTCAGATTTTTAGGTGTTAGATTTGTAATTTTTCTACAGTGTTAGGCAGGTTTTCATGTCTTGCATTTCATTAAAACATTTCTTGACAACATACACTGTGAAGGGTATGCTGTGTGTGGAACAAGTTGGAGGATGGAAAGATTAACTTGGCACTTCAGGGTCTGGGCCTCTTAATGCTCTCCTAACATCTGTCACTGGAATTATCCTCACAGGCACTCTTTTGCTCTCTGTAAGCAAATTTGTAGTGCCTCTTCCAGCCTTTGGTGAAAGAAAAGCCAGTGCTGACTCTCCTGACTTTGACTCTACACACAGGTGTGAAACCTCTGTCTGAAGTTCAAGTCAGGAACTCTCCCTAAATTAAGAGGGATTTGGCAATCTCTTGTGGGCTCTGCAGCTGTCTATTGCGACAATGTACGAACTTAGAAACCTCATGACAATAAGGGCAAAACAAGGTGAAAAGGAGTGGAAATAAAAATTCACGGCCAGGCTGATAACTGCTGGGTGATACCTTGCATGTCAGTGCTCAGTCAGTATCCACGGCCCTGATCTTGCCGGACAGTTTAACCCCACCTGGAAAAGGCTGCAGGTTTGCTTGAGGCCTACAACAAGCTCTCTCCCTTAATCCCATACAATTGTTTTTGGCCACAAATTTAATTTTGTGAATCAGAAGGAAATACCAACAAAATAAAGCTGGGAACTGAAGAATAAACTGGAGAAACATAAGAAAGCATGTGGGTCCTATTTCGATGCTAGGCCTTGCTTTCCAGAGGACCAACGGTGCCCCCCTACAGGTAGGGGACCTGGGGCTCCTGTCTGGCTTGCTGCCATTCAACAGGCAGGGCAGAGATAACATTTCAAGGATATTTTAAAAAACTATAACTACTTAGAAAGCCTGCGCATTCTTGCACATCTCAAACTATCCTGGCCCCTGGGAGCAGACTCGGACATAGAGCAGATCCCAAATGGCTTCCTCCAGGGAGCGCGGGGCTTTGCCGCCTCCTGCTCCTGCTGCTGCGTACACGTCCCGGCCGTGCTCCTCAGGTACTGCCGTACAATTGCTACCTATCAACCAGTACAAGTCAATCTATTACTATGGCCATTATAATGGCCATAAAGTGGCTATAGAGAGAAAGTAACACCACATCACTGGGGTCTTGCCTTTGAACACGTTCTCAAAGATATAATTAAAAACACCAAGTGCTTATTTCAAAGCCAAAGTTCGTAAGTGATGGGTCTGGCATCATGCCTATTGCAGGAAGGCTAATTACACCATAAATTAAACTTTTTTTTTTTCTAACCAAACATTATGACCTTTAATAAAATTGTTTTTACAACCAGCTGTCAATAAATCATCCAGGAAAGCTAGTGAGAAATGTTCTGTGAGCACTCCACTTCTGTGAATTTCATTAGCTGCAGTTTATTTGGTTTTGTGAGCTATGATCGTATTTAAATCTCAAATTAAAAGCCCCGAACCATAAAAACTAATTCAAGAACATTAGCATCTCAGGCTCTGAAAATGAGCCTCTCTAATTGCAGAAATTAGTCAAGATTGTATAACGATCAGGAGGTCATTAAAAAAAGAATAGTGCGTAGGCAGTGCTTAATTCAGCTACAGCAGCTCCAGAAAAGCTTTTTTTGAATAGACCCTTAAGGACAGAAAAATGTCCCCAGGTAGATTGATTTGAAAGCATTGTGAAAGCCTTGTAACCTAGCAGTTTGATTTCTCAGACATCAGTTTTCTGGCCTTATTTGTTCTCTTAGGCGCATCAGGCCTTTTGAGTTTGGACATGTGCAAAAAGTTATGCTGCATGTTGTACCGTTGTGTATGTAGCGGTGAACTATGAAGTAACATCAATAGGCTTTACTTCAGGAGCTCTTTTTGTTTTGCATTCTTAAGGCTTCTGTGCTACTTCATGATAATTACAAATATTTGTAGGAAATATACTATACTGCTTGATTTGTGACTTTAAGATGGACATATTTTAAAGCTAGGCATTTTTATTAGATTGGTACCAGAAAATGAAGCTGTTAACATTCTACTCCTCTGCCTCATAAAGTTCTTCTAAGTAGAAGAGTGGGTTTATTTTGTGTTGTAGAAACATCTAGAAAGCCTTTAAGTTTGAATCCGGTGAGACAAGATAGCAATCCTTATTCTTGGCTCTTTTTTGGAATTGCAGGTTTCCTCATATTTCTGTTTTCCTCTTCATATTTTTTGGCATGGTCATTTCAAGCCCTTCTTAACACTCACTGTTCATCTGACTTGCCATAATTCATTTGTGTGGAATATGTACCATAAAAGTCAGTTATACCTTGCTGAGCCGCCCATAGCTTCCATGAGTCCTTGTTTGTACAGTTGCTGACATCTCACACAGACATCTCTATTCTGCCTTGTGGTTTATATTCAGAAGGTTCCTCAGGAGTTCATCTATAAAGTGTGTCCGCTTCCTCTATCATATTTTGTTTCAGTGACCCTAAAATGAATATTTAACTGAAAGGTGAAGGAGAAGATGGGACTTCCTAGCACCTACGTTTTACTAGTGAATTTTAAAAATGACCTCTTTTCCTGTACTCTCCCTCTTTTTTTCTTCCAGACTTTTTTCCTGTCCCCTCTCTCTTGTCACAAGCATTTGTACATTGTCTGAACCAAAGGCCTTTTGGCATAAAATACGAAAAAAACATACAAAAATGTTTTGAGTCTTTATTCACCATTGCAGGTTCCCTGGGAAACTTGTTGGTGTGCATGGGAGGCTTCGAGACACCCACACCCCTCCTTCCATGAGCTCTCCTGAGTCTCAGACTGAGACATCTATTTCCCTGCATGTTTTCCTTCTCTGGGTCTCACTTATTTCTCACCACACTTTTGATCACAGTTGCACACATGCACGTGCACTGTCAAAAATAGACATTCACATTGTTCCCCAACTTGCAGTCCCACGTGTACTGATGTCTAAATGCAGACATACGCATTCACACACTTGTCTTTGTCATGGTGATGGAAGAGTCTGTTTTCATTATATGACTTGGTTTTACAAAGTAGGTTCCCTTAGTCTGATAGCATGTTATAGCCTTGTTACTTCTGAAACGAACAACCTTATGTTTACATTCCTCATATTTGATCTTTAGTTGGAGACTGTTATCATAGCTGTTCTGATGATCTTTAATGTTTTCAGACTGAATTTCAATTAATCCAGCAGTTTTTTCCCTAGGTATTTGCCTGTATGACATGTAACTGTCACTTCAATGCCTTGGCAAAACAGTTTGAAAAACAGGACTCCTCCTCCTGCCCCAAAAATCAAATACTGAAACATAAACTCCGAACCTTATTGTGAGAAAAATAAATCAATTATAAATTAATTCTAAAAGCAAGATGTAGGCTGCTGATGAGGGGAAGAGAAATCAGAATGTATAAATATCAGTTACTTGAACTTCATGAAATATACACACACACGCTTGCGTGCGCACACACGCATAATGTTAAACTTGATCTGGACTTTTTCCTTCTGGCTTCATTAATCAACTAGCCAGTTAATCTGAAATATTTCACTTCAGCTTCACAGATCTGTTTTATGTATATACATTTTTCAGCTTTTATTTTGTTTGAGGTTTTTTAATATTACTTGGCTTGCCCTTCCATTACTCTTGAATGTTTAAGGTTGGAAAAAAAAGTAAATTACAGACCCCCATGGACTGATGTAACACAAGCAGGCAGATGTTTTTCCCTTTTCTCAGGTCACACGTTGTTTTTAAACTCAATGCACTAAGTCCAACAAAATGCTTTAGACAAAATACCAGTTTCATATAATAGTAGGCATCTCTTTCTGCAACCATGTTTATCAAACGTGGTAGCCATAGGCACTTCCGATGAATAGCTCCTATTTAGTTCCTATTAAGTACCAATTTGAATTGGTATAACTTTCTCCATATGGAATACGCATCCTAAGTGTCAGAATTGCCTTGGTGAACAGTATATAGTTTTCACAAATTCTCTACCTAGCGGTCTAGTAATCTATTTCTGGATTTATGTATTTATTTAAATAACAAACAACTGGCTTTTCCAAAGGTGCCAACTAGAAAATATTTTTCAGAGAAGATTTTTCCATATTGATTTAACAGGTAATCTTATAAAGTGAGTACTCTCTGCACACGTTTTCACCATGCATGAAAATGGAAACTCTGGCAACTGAGAAGAGTGTCACTCCGTATGACTCTTGCTCGGTAATATGACCTGCTTGTTAGGATTTTGTATCAAAATACTCCTTCCCCCTGCCCCTTTTTCTTTTTTTTAACCGCTTTAGCATTAGCAGTACTACTCCTTTCATTATAATTAGTTTTTTCCTATTGTTTGGCTTTGTCTTGCAGCAAGACTCGGAAAGTTCCTAGAAGAGAGAGTACAAATACTAATTATATCAAGAGAAGGCAACATCTGAGGAAGACAAAATGCAAAGACTTGCCAGATGCAAGTTTGTCCAAATTTGCATCAGAGTATTCAAGTTTGGATTTAAGGTTTTAGCTCAGGCCTGCTACCAGGAGAGGGGAAACTCAGCACTTTTACTGAGTACTTGATTGCTGATAGCCCCAGGCTCATCACAACTGTCCAATTTTAAAGATGTTTCCACGAGATTTTTCTGAGTTTCTGAACCGATGTCCTTTTATTGCATTTTTACCTGTGCAGGATATAAATGACGAGTTTTACTTTTGTGGGTGAAGTTTTTAGTTGCTGAGTGTGTACCTGTTACTTTATACATGCTCTGTTACTTGCCTTCCATTTTAAAGTGAAAGTAAGAGTTTTTTAGACTGCTAAAGAGTCCCTGGATTGTGGAGTGCTCAGGGAAAGCCAAGATACCAAACACCTGTTTTTCACTAAACTTGAGGATGTTGGGTAGGTCAGGAGGGGAGCTGTGGGTTAGCTCATTCCACTGTAAAGCAATGAAAGCCATAAAATATTATGAGCAAAAAGCCACCTGTTCTTGAATCAGTGCTTGCTGTCTACCTTTGTGGTTTAAATTGAAAGTTCAGTATCTAGGCAGCCTGTTCTCCTTTTGCTCTGACTTAACCACAGTGTGACAATTTGTACAGTGCCTTCACAATCAGCTCCATCTCAAAGCTCTTTGCAAAACATAAAAGCAGGTGCACACACGCATCCCTTCCTCTCCCAGGCACAGCGCACTAACAGTAAAGCTCCTTTCCTGTAAACAAAGCGTAAAAATCAGATGGGTGTCAGAAACTAAATTTGATACCAAAGTACTAGGGAAGATTTTCAGAAAGATACATCCATCACGATGGGTGGCTGAGACAGCACTCCTTGATTTACTTCAGGTGCTGTATTCATGGCTGAGACTCCTTGATTTACTTCAGGTGCTGTATTCTACAAATGCAAATGCTTTCCAAGTAGCAGCTCTCCTCTGGCAGCTTCATAGTCCTCCTTTGATGGACGGAAAAGCTGATGGTCTCGGTCTGTACTGCTGGGTGTCACTATGGAAAACCACAAAGTTTTTGTATAATTTGGTAATTTGGTTGGGTTTGAGGGGATTTTTGGTGTTTGTTTGGTTTTTTTTTTTTTTTTTTGCCTGACAACATATTAGTTTGTTCAGATTCAAAATGTAAGTGTGGAAGAAAAGGAGCTGATGTTACAGAAGAGCCATGTACCTGATGAGAGGTACTCTGTAGTCTGAAGGGGCAGAGCCTCATCATCCCATTACTGCATTGACCAAAAGACAACTGGCTGAAGGTAAGAAAAGCAGCTAGAGAGGGTTTCATCGAGATGCCTGAGGAGGTGGTAGCCTAAACAGATTTACTCTGTCCTGCTCTAAAGGTAAAGTGAGTGCGGTTGACTCTTGGGGACTAAATGCCATACAGGTACTTTTTTTTTTTTTTTTTTTTCTTTCAGGTTTTAGTGTATAACCTTTGACTCTTGATCTTCCAAAAAATGCTTGCTGGTACTGATCTCAATGATGTCTCTGTGCCTGCTTTTGCTTGTGGCAGAAGCTATTCAATCTGTTGTATTTGCTCAGTTAGCGTCTAGTTCAGTGGGCTCTAAAGTATAGGGCTGGTGTGGCCACATTACGCCCTCGGGAGCAAGTCTGTCTGTTTCATTAGGTCCTTGGCTTTTAAGATATTTGGGGCAACAGTTATTTTATGCACCTACCTGTGATGCCTAAGTAAGAGCTATGCTCATCCTCCCCTTCCCACATTGTCAGTGAAGAGAGAGAGAGAGCATCCTTGGGGCAGTGATTCAGATCTCACGTGAGCTGAGGCATTGTTTGTGGAGATGCTTCTCTTCTCTCCACAGACAGCTTGTCCAGTAAGTGTGCAGCAAAGCTCGGGTCAGGGTCCCTTTTAATGCTCTCTTGTGAAAAAGATACGAGTGTAAGGCTCTCCAGCCTTCTTTCGGTGGCCATGGGAGGGTTGGGACTCTATGTGCTAGGTCACATATGTACAGCTCCGCCACGACATCTAACGAAGCCCTAACATCCAGAGCTGCATCTTTTGTGAGCACTTTAAATAGGCAGCTCTCTGCCATTTCCACTGCAGATGGCACAGTCTAAAACCACAGCCTTCCCACCAGATGAGGGCATTGAAAATGCAGGTCTGTGAAGGGTGCAGGCTTCTGCAGTGGTCCATGTGCACTCTGGGAGAGGTTGTTGTGAACAGGCTGGTTGTTCAGCTCCACAGGAAAGTTTGCGCCAACTATACAAGGTTCTTGTCACTCATCTTCTGGTGGACATGAGAGAGGAGCTTTATCTTTAGTAAGGAAAAAAAAATTTTTTTGCAATATGGTATGCTGGGCTTAAGGAATAGCCATATGCAGTTCAGGCTTGTTGTAAGTCATCTTTACTGTTAACATATATTTGCCAAGCAGTACAAAATGCCCAGGAGAACTTCAGCTTGCCTCTGTTTCAACGGTTTGGTATTTTCATATTTCTCTGTGTTTTTGTTTGTTTTTAAAAAAATTATTGTCCAAAGAAAAATATTCCTTCAGATAATGCTATAAATTTTAGTCTAACTGCAATTCTTATTTTGTTAGTTCTGGCTTATTTAAACTCCAGAATCAAGTAAGACAATAATCAGTTTAGTTTTGCAAGCAAAGGAAACAAAAAGAAATAGCTAGGAATGTTAGAAAAATGGGAAGGAGTTGTCTCAGTTGTTCAGTGTAAGAACTACACACAGATTAACCGATGGAGTTTAATGCCAGTATTTCAAGGTTAGCTTATATGATTTTTGTTAGAAAAACCTTAGCAAAACCTTAAAATTAAAAAAAAAAAAATCACAAAAAGATTAATGAAGTGGCTATTTGATTTAGTATTTGTACAGGCCGCTATTTACCAAAAGCGAAACCTCATATTCTGCTCTGCATACTCCAAATCCACTTCCTCAGTTTCTGAGCTTGTGCTGTCAACCATTTCCAAAGCTCTGTGGTAGCACCATTAATAACCCTTTTGATATTCTTTTCTCTAATAAACGTAAATCATCATGAACTCATTTGGTATTAGCATGGATGTCATAGGTATTTCTACGGTATTCCATCACCTAATAGAAACACTCAGTTGTGGATCTGACTAAAACTAAAGCAACAACATTGCTGTGGACGAAAACTTGAAGGAATCCCATCTCATGTTATGAATATGATCGCCGCTGTGTACTCTGATGTGAAATTTGGCCGAATTATGGCTAGTGGGATCATGAGGGAGAGACTGACTCCTGCCTCGTCCGAGCTTGGAGAGGGGTCCCCGTGCCCTCCCAGGGACGTGGTGGGGCTCCAGGCACTATGCCCAGCGTGCAAACCCTCCCGTGTACAAAGGCAAGGACAGTGTAGCTGGTCCTGTGCTTTCGCTTGGCTCAGCATGGAGTGCTGAGCAGTGGTGACCCGGGCACTGACACCAGGCAGGCACTGACAGCTTTTGGTCGCTCAGATCAGTGGTGGCAAAGGCACCTGTCACCCCTGCTGGGGCTGCTGGCCACGGAGCGGAGCCGGTGCTGTCGGGTCTTCTGTTTCTTGTAAAGCTTCCTCTCTTAGAGTTGAGACAATGTATGAGAATCGTGGCTCTGATGCTGATGGAACTTGGACTTTTGCCATGACCAGGCCTGGAAGTAGAAAGAGGAGCCTCAAGTGGCTTTTCAACCAGTGTAAATTGTTGTCTCTCTGTGGAAGTCCAAGGATAATTTCCACAAAGCGAGGATCAGCCTGCTTCGGTTTTTAAGCAGACCACCTTATTAATCTCAACTGGAATTCTGCTTAAATTTGATAGCATGGGGCAGCGCCAGGCACGCAGCACCTGGGCAAAGGAGGAGGATGCATCACTCATGCTCTGCCCTTCCAGGCCGGTACTGGGAATTTATCTGGTCACAGCAGCTTTTCTCCAGCTGTGGGGACAGGTGGGCAAAGTAGGGCAGCGCTTGCAGTATCACAACATATTCATGGCTTTTGCCAGGAGGGAAAAAGGCAGGCTTGGAAAACTTAATGATGTCAACAGGACTAGGATTTCCCTATTTTAACTTTGAATTTGGTTTAGTACCTGGGTCTGCTAGCTGTGGCTGCTGGTCCTTGTGGTGGAAGCAAAGCACTGACATAGATGAGAAAAGGGAGATGAAACTACGGTGTTACTTCAGTCCAGCATCAACCATAAAGACAAAGAAAAAAAAAAAACCTAGCATGACTCATTTAACGTAGCAAAATAGAAACCCTGCTCTTTAAAGTTGCTGAACAGACACATCTCTCCATAGTCATGTTGAAAACAAAGCCTGTATTGAAATTGCTGGGGCCAGTTTCAACTTTGCTATTGATTCATAGAGTGGCTTTATACCAAAATTTTGAGTAAGCTTTTTCTTTTACATTTTGTTTTTGCTTTTTTGAGGATTAGGTATTTACATTTAGACTGGGGAAGAAGGCAGGCAGACTGGTTTATAAATTTCACATTACTGAGCATTTTTTTCATACAGTGGGCTATTATTTTGGCAGTAATTGCAAATGATCTTTGCACTGCAAAGGTATAAAATGTCAAATTCTCAACATCTAGTCAAAGTAAAGGAATATGTCAGCTTTATAATGAATCCAAATACTGGTCTGCATGATTATTTTATTTATGTGATTGAGGTCAATTACATCCTTTCAGAACACAAACAATAGTAATAATTTAAATTTTTCTGTTACCCTTTTAACTGTGGTTAAATGTTTTTTCCTAAACAGCTTCTTCTAATATCTTTAATTTGCAATATTTTTACTGGTGCCAATTGTTCTGCTAAAGTTTTGCAATGGATATAAACCACAGTGGTTTGTTCATTACACTAGATGCCTACAGATTTCTTTTTCTCTGTAGCTGTGCTGTATGATTTTATGTGAAATTGATTCTATACAACTGTAACTAATAGGATTTTCCTGGAAACAATCAGAACATCTTGTACCAATGTTTACAATAAATATATAAGAAGAAATTGATAGCTATCTAACAGTTTCCAGGAAGATGTAAATTAATGCGAAGCCAGCCTCTGAATGTTTTTCAAAGGGAAAGATTGGGTTTTATTTTATATGTATTGAAACTTGTCATATTATTTGAATTCCCTTGACATTTTTTCATACTTCAGAGCCTTTTTTTATATTGTCCATCCATCGAACATGCTGGTCTTACGTGGTGCCTGGGAAATGTTAATTGAACAATTCTGAGTTTAACCCCTCCTTCAAATACTTTGTAAAAAATACAGCTGTTAATAACATTTATTTGGCTTCAATTTAGATATGAAAAAATCCATTTCAGGAGGTTACTGAAAAAAGGTTTAGACTTAATATGTGTTCCCCACATATTAAGAGCAATGGCATGTGCTGTAAAGAATAAAAACCACAACACACATACATCAGTCCTCATGGGCTAATGGAAATCTAGACCTGATTAAAAACCCATTTCAGGACTTTTTTATTGCAGGGGTGGGTTTGATAGCTGTCAGTGTACAGGAAAATAGCACATCTGGAATCTTACTGTGTACTTGTGCTGGCTGGTATAACTCAACCTGTGTGTCAGATTTTTTTTTTTAATAGCCAAGATTTATTTGGTTTCTATTAATTTTTTAAAAGTCTTTGGTAAGTATGCTTATTAAGTACTAAATTTTTACCTACCACAAATTAAAAGCTATATTTTAGTAGTGAGCAGTTTCCTTTTAAGAAAAGTAAGAAAGCCAGAAATACGCGTTAGTAATGTGGAGAGTTAAGTTATTTGATTACAAACGTACCCCAGTGGGTTCTCAGGGATGACTATTTTGCAATTTGTTTAATGGAAGTTGCATTTTTTCTTGTGACTTTTCTATCTAAGTCTAAAGTGAGATATTAAACAAGTAGCAGACTCTGATACGCTATAATATCAAGAGTTTATTTTCCCATTAGGACAGTGTAGACGCCTAGGAAATTGTAAATATAGTTTAAAAAACACTCAGATTTGCTTGTAAAATATGAAACTTGAATAAAGAAGAGGTTTTTTTCCTAAGCAATGTCTTGGAGAAAAATGAAGTCAGCTACAGACCAAGAACTCCAGTGTTGTTTTGGTTTCAGATCTAACCAAAATTCCAATGAAATACGTGTATTTGTAATCATCCTTAAGTTAAAAGCAAGAAAGAGCAACAAAAGTCCTTTGACAGTCCCCCACATCCTTAGATTTATTATCTAGTTAAATTTTTAATAGTGAGTTTCAGAACTTTTCTATTTTAATTACTCTAGAGATTTGTACAGCTGAAATATTTAATATATTTTCACATATTCAAATCATGGTCTAAAATCAACAATGACCTGGATGTTGCCTGTCTTGGATGGTCCTAAAAATCTCCAAAGATTGAACTATGCATATAAGTTAATAATGTCTTGGCTGATTTACTCAATAGCGTCATTTTAGCCCTGTCCTACTCAGAAAAAACACAGTATTTTAAAGTTCTTGCAGGTTAGAGTTACCAGGTGAAACTGTAAGTCTTCAATGGGAAAACAGCCAAAAGGGGATAAATTCTAATCACGTTCTGTTATATTCAAGATGGCAATGTTTTTGAAGCAGATTATATACTATTTATTCGATTTACATACAGTGACACGCATTTAAATGTCATTCCAGTGTTAAAATGACTAGTTATAAAACTCATAACAAAGGACCTCTAGAATGTCACAACAAAGTGTCCAGAAAAGTTCAGCCAATTCATTTGGCTGAAATGGAGAGAAAGAAAAATACACCTTTGTGGGGTAGAGTCACTCACTGGAACAATCATTCATCAAGTAGTCATAATCTTGACACAACAGAGTGTCCATTAATTTATTTGGACCAAAACCAAGTGAAATACCTGCACATGAGACATTTGGGAATTTTGTATGATACCATATTATTTGCCCCCAAATATACTAGTCTTTTCAATCTCTTAAAGACTTTAGAGCAGTGCAGTAGTGACTTCTCAGATAATTATTTATATTTTACAAAATGTACCATGTGCATTTCCTTAGAAAGTATCATGTATGAGAAGTAAACTGTACAATAAATGAGTAAAGCATATGTCATGAAGCAATAGCCTGGCTTTTGGGTTTCTTACTAAGCAGGCATTTTCAGAAACAGATTTTAGAATGCTGTGATTCATGGGTGATCAGTGGGAGATATTCTGGGCATTTTTTTTAATGAGGAATTGAACAATCCTGGCTCTTACTGGACTCTAACCTGGGCTCTTGCACTGGGTTCCTACCTTCTTTTGCTGATTAGTCTTAAGAGGTCTAAAGCTAGAAGCAGAAAATGTTGATAAGCTGTTGTGGTTTAACTCAGCAGGCAGCTAAACACCACACAGCTGTTCGCTCATGCCCCCCCCAGTGGGATAGGGGAGAGAATCAGAAAAAAGGTAAAACTCGTGGGTTGAGATAAAGACAATTTAATAGGACAGAAAAGGAAGGGAAAATAATAATAATGATAAAAGAATATACAAAACAAGTAATGCACAATGCAATTGCTCACCACCCGCTGACTGATGCCCAGCCGGTTCCTGAGCAGCGGACGCACCCCACCCCTGCCGACTCCCCCAGTTTTTTGTTCAGCATGACATCATATGGTATGGAATATCCCTTTGGCCAGTTTGGGTCAGCTGTCCTGGCTGTGTCCCCTCCCAGCTTCTTGTGCACCTCCAGCCTCCTCACTGGCAGGGTAGCATGAGAAGCTGAAAAGTCCTTGACTTAGTGTAAGCACTGCTCAGCAACAACTAAAACATCAGTGTGTTATCAACATTATTCTCATCCTAAATCCAAAACACAGCACTATACTAGCTACTAGGAAGAAAATTAACTCTATCCCAGCCAAAACCAGGACATAAGCAAAGCCTGCTTTACTAGACAAGAACCCCCGCATGTCCACGTTTTAACCCCCTGATCAAACTGAACAAGGTATGAAGTTACTGACAGGCTTGTGGCTTGCAAGGACAGCAGTCTGCAGTTAGAACTTATGGGACGTACCCTTTTTTTCATCTTCTGTAGCAAGGAACTTCTCTACTGATTTTTGGCAAGTAACAACAATTTGTAGTAAAACTTTGCATTGTTTTGTTGCAAAGGGTCAACCCAGAATCAGTGCTTCCTTTTTTAACCTCAAAATAAGCTGAAACTAAAATAGGCTGTACACAGTAGCACGTGTGCTCCACAGGACTTTTTTGAGACACGGATCCATATTAATGGACCAAAGACTGCGTTTTTGAGAGGCAGTCCCTGTCAAAACACTGCTGGTCTAATGCTGGGTGTGTTGGACTGTTGTGCTTCTCTGGGCAAGAGCAGTTACTTCAAAATGAGCCAGTTTTGCTCCACAGACCATGGTGAGTAGCTGTCATCAGCACAGCCCTGCTAGGCTTATGTGGTGCAGGTCTGCAACGCTTGGGCCAGGTGAGTAGGTGCTGGTGCCAGACGGGTGATCTGAGCTCAGTAATCCGATGGGAAATACGGAGTCACCCTGCTCTTGTGCAGCATCACGCTCCCAGGAGTCGTGCACAGATCCTCTGGACTCAGCAGGCGTAGAAACCTCATGCCGGGTGTGACCTTTACCGCTCATGAATGTCACTCAGTGGGCTGCTGGTTGATAATAGATCATAACTGTGTTGCCTTTATTCATGTTATAATTCTGTGGTAAATGAGGTCGAGTCATTTGCCACTGCTTTTGGATGCTTGCAGAGATCTGTCATGTTTGTTTTCTCCTATATCTGGACAGTTCAAATTTGGCCGTGCTTGCATGAGCAGACAAGTACTATTAAAGGTGTGAAAATATCCCCACAGGACTGCAGCTCTTGTGTAGATTCCTGGATTTCAAAAGAGAGGACAGATCCTAATGATGACCTCTCAGACATTTCTGCCAGCCATTCTCCTATCAAGCTTATAGACCTGAGTTTAACCAAAGCCTATTTTTTTAGAAAGACATTTGGTTTTGCTATTAACTCTTAAAGTGGCAGGGAATATATTATGTCCTCAAGTAGACTATTTTAGTGCTAATTTACCTCCCTAGTAAAAATGCATATTATTTTTAGTCTGATTTTGTCTGCTCTAGCCGTTGGATTTTTTCATATCCCTGTCTACAAGCTTAAAGTAGACCTGATGATTTATAAGATGGGAAATATTTTTGGCAGGGATGAGTGTATATGATCAAGTCAAGCATTCAAATTACCTTGGATAAGTTTGAATCTCTACAATCATTCAGGAAAAGACAGGTTTTCCAGCCACAGACCCATTCCTCTAACCCTTTTCTGAACTGTTCCCAGTTTCTGAACATCCCTTTTAAGTGAAAGTCGGCTAGACAGTTCAAGCTCAGAGGTGCAGCAAACCTTCTCTCGTGATGTTTTACTACTCATTGTAATTTACCCTGTGATCCTAAGATGCCCCAGAGTACAAAACAATTTTTCTTTAAAAAATTGCGAGCTTTATAAACCTTACAGAGCTCTCTTTCAGGACAGTAATTCTCATCATTACAGCTGTCACAAGGTATTTACTGCTGTCAGTGTTTTCTGTTAAAATGATGAAGCAAAGCAATGTCTGCAATTGTTAACATCATCCTGGGTACGAAATGTCTCATGTTTCCTAGCAGACCCGAAAATAGAGGGAAGTAAACTGAGGAGGAAAGCTTTGGCAACCCTGAAAACCCAGAGCAGAAAGTTGCTTCCTAGTGACAGTAAAAGGACATGAGGATGACAAATGGGAGTCTGTGTGTGGGACACCTCAGGATACAGCTACGGAAAGCTCTTGGGTAGGGTGGGATTTTCCTGTGTCCCAACATGGAAAGTTTGGGTGCAAGGGCCAGAATGCAGGGCCTGCTTGGCAAAATACAATTGAAAGAAGGAACGTATTCAACCCCTTCTTGGATGGTCCAGGGTTGCTCCTTCCGAAAATGGCATAAGAAGTCCCACAACAGCTATGCCTGTCATCCTAGTAGCTATGCCACAACTTAGTAGACATAAGGCATTGGCCTGTTGGTGTCAGCTCTGATCATGTTTGAAAGATTTTTTTTTTTTTTTAGCATTCACTGTAGCTCCTACTATCGTACATCTTTATTAAAATTTATATTCTGTAGAAACCTTCACATTTGTTCTTCATGGGGAAAGATTTTTTTTGTCTGCTTGGAGTA
The DNA here is from genome assembly GCF_000690835.1 of Fulmarus glacialis. Lineage (NCBI taxonomy): Eukaryota > Metazoa > Chordata > Aves > Procellariiformes > Procellariidae > Fulmarus > Fulmarus glacialis. The sequence continues at coordinate 29,975 of NW_009212492.1, forward strand.
AGGGAGCTTGCCAGCCATGGACTGTGGGAAGACACATAATGAGCGATCCAAACTAGGCAGCTGCAGGCTGTGCTAAGCTTGAAGGTCGTTTACAGAGATAGGGAAGTTTTGAGAAACTGAGTACTTGGCAAGAAATCAAAGAAGTTGGACTGAAAAGCAGGTAAAAGAGGATGTCAGCAAGGATGCAGATGTTACAGAACGAAGGCGCGTGGACAGAAGGCTAGCACAAATCATAGCTGAGTTACAAGCGCATGAACAATTGCACGTAACCAATCATTATCTCACACGAGGCGCATGTATAAGGTTGGGGGCTATATAAGTGCTGCTATAAGCTGTAATAGAGGAGAATGACCATACCCACACTGGGACTCATCATTACTCCGGTACCGCGACTCCCACTCCGTCGTCAGATCCGACCCGAATAAACTCCGGCAATGGACCTTAGAAGACTGAGGAAACAGGAGTTGGTGTGAAATGCCTTGAGGTTTTAACGCAACCTGGACTGCAGGTCTCTATGGGCAAAGGATATTGCTTCATGAATGGACCATATCTGGCAAGGAGGTCTAGTGACATTGCTGAACGAGACAGTAAAAGCAAAGTCTTCTGCTCCTGTCAGATTTCAGGACACTGAACTTTAGTTCTAGTTAAAGATAATGTTTATAATTTAATATTTTGTCCTCTGTGGTTGCTAGTCCTGGTCACTTGTTTCTTTAGTTTGTTTTCCCTTTGCTGGCTTCCTCAAATCCCATCCATCTTTGCCTTTCCCAGGTCTTCACACTCAGCTATACCTACAGCTGGAATTATGGGTGTAAATGCCAGTAGAAACAGATGAGTGAATTCAAAATTGCTTTTCTACGATTTTGTTGCTAAGGTGAATCCTCTATAATATACCAAAAAAAAAAAAAAAAGATGCCCCATCTAAACTAAACCCAGTTTAACTATTATGCTGGTGGGAATGTTCTGTGCTTCCAAGCAAATGCACAGACTTCCTGCCAGAAGAGGGTAATTATACAAATGCCTCTAATAAGCTGTAGAGGTTGTTTCATTGAGTAGGGATTTGAAAGCTAAAACAAACAATAAACTTTCTTCCAGAAAATATCGTTTTGTGATATTCGAAGCTAGAAAATATTATCCCTAGTTTATAAATGGGGAAACCAAGTGTGGAGATAGTTATGTGATTTGCCAAATATTTCAGAGACAGTGTGGAAGAGAACTTAAGTGTGACAACACTTCCAAGGAGAAATGATAGCTCTAATGTATGTAGAGTTAGCTTAGCTCCTCATTGCCTAGCAGAGTCCTACACTTCTGCACTTCGTGGCTGTGAAAAAACACCTAATCAAAATGGTAGCATTTTTTGTGTGTTCGCTTTTCATAGGTGCAAATGAAAACACCAGATGGAAAACAAAATTTAGCTGACCCTGGATATTTTAATAGCTATATCTATATCAAGCACTCTTTTTCTTTACTCCATTCATATTCAACAAGGACATAGATCTACTACTACCTTCCTTAACAGAAAGGGCCACTGCAAAAGTTCAAATGATGGTGCTTTTCTAGCCAGTCTAGGAGAATTAACTGCACTAAAATGCTTCCTGGCTTGTGTTACCACAAAAATTGTAAAAACAGTTTTACAAGCTGTTGTGCTTTAGTGCAAAGCAAACACATTAAAAACATTTAATGAGCATTGCTTCTTGCATCTTCCTGTTAATTTATATAATTTAGTCCTATAAAAGAATCAAGAGCTGTTTGTTTGGAATAGCTTAAGATGTTTATTAATAGTTGTTGGTCATGTTGTACTTGTAAGGTGAGCCTAGATAGGAACGCACAGTTGTAACAGTTCTATGATATCAAGAGACGTTAACTTCGCATTTGCTTAAACATCTAGGAAATAAACCATTTGTGACACAGTAGAATGCAGTTAGTTTTGTCTACCTGATCATAAACTGGAATTTGATATTTCAGTGCCGTGCATCCTTATAGCCTGAGCCCAAGGGACCTCACACCTCCACAGTGCCTTTCAAAGTCGGCGTGGAAGCCCCCGCCGGGGCTACGGAGAGATGCCTCCGCTCCTGCAAAAGAGGCAGCGTCACATGTTGGCCATCAGCGCCACATCACACCAGAAGGTTCAAAGGCCCTCTTAGGAAAACAACCCAGAACTGTAAGGGGATGGCACAGATGACCTCAGAGATCATCTCCCTTTTCATTTCCAGGGCTAGCTGGCTCAGGGCAGTGCTGGTTCCAATTACAGCTGAAGCACAGCTGCAAAATTCCAATGGCACCCACATCTTAGGCACAGCTTTACTGCCTCTCTTCCTGTATCACCGGGCTGATATGCAGTATATGCAACTGATTTGGCAGATATATAGATTCAAGAATAACTTGGCATCGTCTGTACATATTATTGGCAATTTTTCAAACCTTTCCCTTCGTGTGGATCTCAAAGCCGGTCTCGCTTCATTTGTAAATGCAGTTACTTGCCTAAGTCATGCATGGTGCCCTGTAATAAAGTTATTTCTCCAATAAGCTCAGACCTGTTGGACAACTTTGTGCTGGAACTAATTATGCTTCCTGACATCCACTGAGGAGTGACTCATAATTTGCATATGCTTGCCTTGTATCATAATTCCTGAACTGTCAATTGAACTCATTCTGTATAGTCGCATTGTATAGTAACGTGGTTTTTCGTAAGTCATGTGAATTGTGCATTTTATCATCTATAGTTTCTTTGTGTCAGAATCTTTGACTGTGCCGGTTTTTTATATCTCAGATAAAAATGAAATCCAAAGGCTCAGTAAGTAAGGCTTTATGAATGATGCTGAAAGTTTCCTACTGTGGGGGTTTAAAAATACACTAATAGAAACACTGTATTTTATGTTTTGAATTTCTGCTCTAGTGGAGGAGAAAAATGATGAAATAGGAGAGAAAAAAAATGGTTAGTGGTGAGAGAAATGTGAAGACGACGTATGAAAGAGACTGGGGCAGCACTTTCTTTTCTCTTAGCCCTCTGTGCAAGGCCCATATCCAGTTCTACACACTACAGTGAGTTACTTTTGGTATACTAGTGGGGCCAAAAAGGTGGTACATAAATTTAAGGCTGCCTTTCTGTGTGGTGCCATTTTCACCACTGTTCTCTCTTCTTTACTGTCCTCAGCATCACTGATGTCAGCCAGTATTTATTTTGATAATTCTGCTTTCTTCTGTTATGAATGACCAGGCTGGGCCCAGTTCAGGCTGGAATATCAGGAAGCAGCTGGATATGTGAAACTAAGTTTAATCATGGCACAATGCTTTCTGGTAGCCTAGATGTACTAGGAAAAGAATGCTGTCCCTACAGTGAGGTTAAATAGGTCTGCAGGTGATAATTGCTGGAGCAATAACACACCCTCTAATTCACTGAGTGCAGCTTCTGATAGGAACGTGGTGTGCCAGCTGGATAGGATCCTGCTAGGAATGGCTATAAACCTTTTTATTAAACATGATTCTGCTTGTCTGTACTTCCCTCTCCCCTGCGCTAGTTCTCCGAACTGCAATTTCTATCCTCTTTTTTATACAGTACGAAAAATAACCCAGATGAAAGCTTTCATTCTGTGCCTTATGAACCTCTTTCCTCAGACCCCCTAAAGGGAAATTGTTCCTGGAAAGTTTGGACAGTTCCTTTATTTTCCTTAATACTTGCAAACACTAAACCACTGCCTCAGAAGAGATATTTGTATTGCCATACACTGCTCGTTGATTTTTTTCCTTTATGGTTTTTCCCTGTCTCTTTCCCCTGTCTTCTAAGGCACAGCTTGTGGAAATATGTCACATTTCTGTGGCGCAGCAGAGTGGGAGGCAGCAAATCTGGATCTTATTACCAGTTTGGCCATAGTCTTCCTGTGTGAACATGGGTAAGTTGTTTCTTTCTGCACTGATAATACGGCGATGTTAATCACTTACTTCATAGGGCAAGGGTGGCCGATCTGTAACATGCTTGAAGTGTTTAAGCAGTGAAGATGGGACTCCCAAAGTGGGTCTTTGTCGTGTGTTTGGCTAGCACAGAGACTTCTGGGCAATCTGAAGCCCCTCTGTGGGACACAGTAAGTGGCTACAGCTGCTAATGCTGATACCACCCAGCCACCCTGGGATTTGGCTGCAGAGCAGCCCAGATCTGCTCTTCAACAGATCCTCCAGTGAGTCGTCCCCATGTCCCACCCTGTTGACATTTTGGTATGAAACATACAGGATTAGCAAGGTTGGCTGTCTCTGTTACGTGAGAATAAATGGAAATGAAAATATGCTGAGCTCTGGTGAGAGGAATATCAGAACCACAGCAAAGAGGGCTGGGAGAGAGCAGGTGGTCCACTCCCTGCCAGATGCAAGTATATTCCTGCATGTCCGTTTAAGCCATGTTTTAAAAAGTGCTAGTGATGGACCAAGCTGGTACCGAAGTGCAAATATTAGGGTTGATTCATATTACAATGTACCTTTCAGCCATCTTCTTGTTCCCCAAAATAAACAAACTGCATGGGTTAAGGAGTGCAATCCTCCTCACACGTGTCAAAAATCTCTGGCTCACTGTTTGCTCAGTTCTCCTGATCCTATAAATTACGCAAACTGCGTTCGTCTTGGACACATACTGCCTTATTTTCCCACTTATTGCATAGCTTGGCAATGTTAGAAGGGACATATTTTTCCTCCCCTTCTTCTTTTCGTCTTTCTGTTGAGCATTTTATTTAACAAAACAAAAGCATTAATTGCCAATCTGGTACAACGCTTCACGCTTTATTTGATAGTGGGCACCACTGACACCACAGTGTAAAGGTAGTTTAAAAGATGTGCTAACCTCCTCCTTCGAGTACAGTTCATCTGTATGGCATGTGTAAGAAAATGGTCCACACTTGGGACTGACAAGGGTTAAGAATAGATCTGGCAAAACTTCACATTCTTCCCCTAGAAACTGGACTGAGAGAGCCAGCAACCTCCAGACAGCAGCTGAGCGTTGGGCTCGGATTCACACGCCAGGCAAAGCTGATGACACAGCCCAGGAAAAAGGAAGAGGAAGGAAAGCTCCCTCTTGATAATCAAGCTATTCCCCAGTTGCTTCTGTTTTAGAACCCCATCCAGCAAAGGCTCCTGTGTTGACTTTATATACTTAAACAGTTCCATTGAGGCAGGTGTGATTTCAGGGTGCTGCCCAATTAATCTTCTTTAAAGTCATGTCTGAAGATTCAATGACTTCCAGGACTGGGTCTTCGCTGACAATCTTTGGATCATTTAGAAAAAATGCATCTTCTCAAAGCAATCAAGATACTTGGAGGAAGCCATAATATGAAAAATGGACCTGTTTTCCCCAAATTGTCTAAAATTAAAGATCAAGAGTCCCATTTTATTACAGTTTCCCACTGCTAAGCCTTCCTTCACGAGAAAAAAATCCAGAGTACTTTGACCAACTTCTCAACAAACAAAATTGGAACAACCTGTTTTGCTAAGTTATGTTAATAAACACTTGCTGAGAATCTTTAATTTCTTAAATTCTCCTTGCTAACTATGCGCATAAGAAAATTACACAAATATTTTTTTTTTAAATGAAGCCGCATCCATTTTGTGGCCCTACTCGTGAGTTCTAATCTCTAACACCTGCTAAACTACACTGAAGATTAAAGTTTTTTTGAAGGTGCAGGGATGTATGAACAAGTTCAAAGATCTTAAAATTGCATTAGATGGTAGGGTGTAGCTGGTTTACCAGAGTTACCAAAACAATACTTAACTTCTATACAAACTCAATATGCAATTAAATACATTTATCTTGTTCTTCAGAGCAGAGTTGAATCAGCTTCCAGAATGTAGCTATGCTTGCTATCTGTACGTAACGCGAGATGGTCTGGAAAAAGCTTGCCAGGGCTTTTTTGTCTTCTCTTCCTCAATATACCAGGAACTGCAAATCGAAGGGAGCAATATATGAATATGGGGGTACGTAATGTGAGTTTAAGGGAAAAATCATGGTAACGAAGGTGTTTTGCTTCTGCTGAAAATCACCGTAACTCTTCACGCAAGACTTCTGCTTTTGTGACTAGCTTTGTAGGTTTTCATAGTTGGAAACATGATATTGTCTGTGGCCTTCATGGACGAGAGAGCAAGTACGACGTGCTCACATTCTATCGATTTTCCAGATCCGAGAATGCTAATATTTTTCATATGCAATCACACTGGTGCTCACATCATTTGGGAATATGAAGTCTGTTTTGATGCTTTATGAAGTCTGACATTGCTTGAATAAACAAATTCTTAATAATTGATTAAAAAGCATAGTTGTACCACTTAATCTGTCTGTGGGAGAGAGGCATTTTTCCTCTGGGACGGGAATAACCCAGCATTTAGTTAATCAAGTTTTAAAAGCTGTGAATTTAAGCTCTTTGGGATATATACATTACCAATTGCAGGAAGTTGGGAAATAAAAGGAACTTTTCAAATAAAAAGATGTCAATTTAATAGCAAAGGAGCTGGAAACAGATGTTTCACGCAAAGCATAAGAGTTGTGTCATTCCTTTAGGTTTTCAAAGTCACTTCTTGTCAGATGCATTGGTTAAGAGAGAAAATTAATGAGCTGTGTTAAGTTTTATTACACAATCTTCTGATGTGGGAAAGCTTCCCTCCAGGAACAGCTCTGTGCATGGCTTAACTGATTTAGGCATGCCTGCTGCAGTATTCTCCAGAATGTGTTGGAGATCAAAGTAGGGGGAGTTATTCAGGTTTTATGGCAAGGTAATTAAAAAAATATGGGGATTATTACATATAAATCATACTTGCATAAATTTGCTGGCAAAATAAAATCAAATAAACACGTTTAAAAAATGAGATCAGGAAAACATTCAGCCACATTTTTTACTGTTACAGATGCAAAGCTGTACCCTGAAGTCTACAGAGTTGACCTCTTCCACTGCAGAGGATTTGGCCCAGTTCCATTTTAGTGGTGTTCTCATTTACTTAAAAAAAAAAAAAAAAAAAAGGAAAAGAAAAAAAGCCATACCGAGCTCTCCTATGTTGTGACAATGTGAAGATGGGCACTTTGCACCAGGTACAACAGACAGAGAGGTGGTCCCTGGGAGAACAGTGGCAAGACTTCCCTTGGTTTCTGAGGTGATTTCATCTGAAAGTTTATTCTCCTACAAGCAGACTTGCGTGCCTGAGCATTTATCTTTTCAAAGCAAATGTTAGTATTATACAAAACAAGACACAAGAGCAGACTCTGTTCTCACTGCTATTGTTCCAGTGCAGACTGTAAGTGAAGAGCAGGTTTGGACCAACAGCTTCTGGAAAAGGGGGTAAAAAAAGCCCTGGAAAACTGCAGAGGCTTTCTGTTCTCGGGTACACAGGACTTTTGAGGGGACTGCATACAAGCTCAGGAAACGTTGTAGCTCATCCTTTCTGGCCAGGTAGAGGAAAAATGGATGCATGCACTACACTCCAAACAGGGGCTCAGAAATGCCCGTCTAGAAAGAGGGAGAGATGATCCTGTTGTAACTGTTGAAGTCCTGATCGTGAAATGCAGAAAACGTTTCTCTCTGGGTGGGAGAGAAATGAAAAGTATTGTGAAACTTCTGTTTAATCAGAGGAGAGCCTCCACATTTCTGTCACATAAATATGCAGAAAGGATAAGCTTATAGCTTCAGCTGTCCTGAATGCAGTGATACCATATGATGACAGAACACACATGCACATGCCTGTATAAACATATACACAGTTGTAGCCAAAACGTATAACACTGTCAGGGCTGAGCTTTCTCTCTCTAAGGATGTGCATATGCCCTCTTCGGTCTAATTGGGTTTATGACTCTACATGTGCATGTATATGCAAGAGATATAAAATACAAGTACAGTAGCTTTGATGTGAAATAACATTTATTTTCTTGTACCAACTACAGGTCCCCGAGAGAGTACATGTAAAGTTCACACTGGAAGCTACACAGCTGAAACACTAGCAACAGAATAAGCAGAACACACTTGGCTGTCATTTTACCAATCATCATCTCTGCTGCAGTCCTAATGTGCATGAAAGAGGGGCTATTGACTGGTGACTCCGTGCAGATGAAACAGTACAATTTGGACAATGAAAACCTACGTGAAGTATCAGGTGAAAATTCCCTCATGCTTTGCTCTTCTGGGTGACAAAATAATTTCCTGAAGGGAATGAAGAAACCACCCCATGATATCAAATTGTTTAAAATTTGATTGTGAAATATTGTCCATCTTAACCTATCTTGGTGTTTGGTGGGTCTTTTCCAATTCTAGCCTTTTTCAAAGAATCAATAGATGCTGCATTTAATAATGAAAATGAGTATGTATTAAAGATATATTATCTGGAGTTGGAAGCTGAGGGCCAGACCTGAAAGTATTGCAAAACTTAGTTGTATTTGCATGCCTCCTGAATATATACTGCTGTTAATCATGTGTGCAAACCTGAAGACAAGGACCAGAAAACTCATTGAGATTTTGAAACAACAATAATATAAAGCCCATTGCAAGGTTTAATATAAAATCTGAACAGTAAAGAATTCTGTGATGTATCTGGTTCTTGTTTGATGTACTTCTACTGCCACAGTTAATATAGTGTTTGCAGTGCACACATAAAGCAGATACACCCAGATTCCTCTCTAAAAGAGTTAAATTATTTTATAGTCGTGTATGCTATCTTTCCTGTTATTTTTTCCCCACAATTTCTGTAGGTTCTACTTAGTTTATGTAAGTTCTTCTTGACAGCTTTCAAAAAATTTTGCTCTAATAAAATGGTAGAGGTAGATGGTTATAAAGAAGGCTATAAAGATTCTTCTAAGAAATTTATAAGCATGAGGGGAGTCCCTCTTTCTTGGTAATTACCAAAGTATATGAGAAAAATAATCTTCAGATGAGGTGTTCGGAGACATACTTTCCTATTCTCAGGTGCTAATGATTGTGTATTTCACTACAGCAGAATAAAAATCACCCTCCTACACAACATCAGTCAAAGTCTTCAAAATATTTCAGCCCCCAAAGTAAAATTGAAGTAGTATCTAAGTTTTCCTAAAGGCTGGTGCCAGCCCTTCAGACATAAGGTTCAATTTCAGCCTTACTTCTTTTGTACGCTTGAAAGCATCAGTGAGCTGAGGGTTTTCTTCTTTTTGCTGCAGATGTGCTGTGTGCATGTGTGAACGTTTTCTGCAAGATCTGCAGAAAGACAGGAACATACAACGCCTGTTGTACAGGCCGTCATGTCCAGCCAAGGTCAGTCTGACCCAAGTATTCAGGATGCTTAGAGCAACAGCCCCATTTATATCTAATACCTTGTGTCTAGTAAGAAGCTGATGGCTTTTACTGGCTTATTTGCAGTTCTCAGTGGCTGCAAGCCTCAGAACAACATTGTTGAGAAGTTCATTTGTGTTTGGGTTGGTTGGTGCATATGTACTCCCCAGTTGCATCCTAAAGTGCTTTGTTTCATAACTAGTGTGTTGATACTGGGTCCCAGTGTCGCTGCTGCTGGCCGTTTCTCCCCTTCCCGGTTTTCTTGCTGGCTTCCTGCTACACTGTGGGGAAAAAAAGAGGCAGTATGTTGGGGACATCCTCCGCCAAACTCTCTGCTCTGCTGGAGGGACTGAGGAGGGACCAGGGGAGAATATGGACTGGCAATCTGTCGACAATTTGTGTCTCTGCCCCTCCAGTGCTTCCTGGAAGGAAGATGCTGAGTCTCAGCACAGAGTATGAGTTCCTTGCTCCTCTGTGCCGCTCTGTGCTTGCTTTTCCAGGCAAAGTGGAGCACTCCAGAACCATGCAGCAACCCTTGATGGTCAGCGTGCCATACACGGTCTGCTGCTTTCCTTCAGCAGGGAGCCCTGGGGGCTGCAGGCCAGGAGCCAGTGGTAGCCTTGGCACTAAGCCCCTGAGATGCTTGCATGCTGGTGGAGCCTTGGCAGATATGAGCGCAGAGCCTTCTTCCCAAAATCAACATGAACCCTCACTGCTGGTCAAGGGCTGGACAAAGCTGACCCTAAGCAGTTAGCTACTTAACATCCTTGTTTCTCCCTTTGTAAAATGGCACCATCACTGGGAAACGCCTTGAAATTCTTACCTAGAAGATGCTTTAAAAATTGGAACATTATTATTATACTGTGGAATTACTGTGGAACTAGGTTACTGTGGAACTAGAAAAAAATTTACCCTGGACTTTTCCTGATATGTGTTTATGCCTAGAAGGCAGCCTACACGGGCCCATATCTAGACAGACTCGTGGGCACAGTGTTTCTCAAGGCATACATCATTTTGGAGGCTCAGTAGGTTTACTTCAGGCAGTTCCATCTTCTCTTTTGGAACAGGTTGTGTTACCGGCCTAATTGCAGCTGATTAAACCATTTGTGGCCAGAATTGTTTGCGTGCTAACATCAGTGTCGGCAGGAGAATGATCACTGGAGGTGATGCTAACTATCAAATATGTAATTGCTTTCCAGTAACAGTGACTAAGAGCTTTAAAGGGGAAACAGGACCTCATAAAAGCTGTTTATTCTGATTCTAAAAGGATCGGATAAAATGAGGAACCTGCTCTGAACTGTTGGGATGATTTTGTGATGAGATACATGGCTTGGGCAATCTGATTATGGGCCATCTGCATCTCATACCTCCTTGAAGGCCAAATTTACTCTTGGCCAGCCTTTTCTTTGGGGTTGCACTGTCTTTTGCTTTCAGCTATCTACACTGATGAGATTTTGATAGCTTCTTGTACAAAGCAGTGCAATTTAATGGTTTTGCCTAAGTGGAGCCATATTAGTTTAGCAAGCCTTTCTGATAAAGATATCTCTAATCCATTACGTTGTGTTAATGTTTACTGATTTTTTGATGAGTGCAATGATTTGGTAATTGTCTTTAAATCCTTTCTCTTCTGAATGCGCAGTGTTTAATGTATGGGTTTATTGATTAAATAATAGCATACCCTTATGTAACAGCAGTGTGTTCCTCGTTTATAAATTAGATGCACCGTGTATTCAAGCATGGCATCTGTTCTGCTAACAGGCATGGATGACATTGCTGGCCCGGTTCTGGTACAAGTATCCAAACAGGTATGTAACTGTGCATTCAGATGTTCAATACAAATTCAATTACACCAGCAAAGCTGCTGTAAGAAAAGAAAACCTTTTTACATTTTTTAGCAAATATTGCTGAGGGCAAGTGTTTTTTAACGGTATTTTCATTGTTATCAGGACTAGTATTGTAGAGATAACTGGAATTTCTGGTATGACTATGCAAAGACACAGAAAGTCTGCTCTCCTACACATCATAGTGTGCTCAAGAGTTAGAACACAACAGCAGTTTGTGGAAACCAGAGATAAAATAAATTTAACAGATGATCCTAAATATTTTCAGTGACATTAGTTTCCCACTCAACTTATAAACACGCTTGCCTATTTGCCTTCCTCTCTTGCAACACCATTGACAGTTATTCTATTCTCTGCGTTTAATGAGTAGCCTTCATTCAGTTATCACATAATCACATAATCATTTACCTTTTACATATATGTTTACAAAACTCTAATGCAATGTGAGTTTAAAGGCGAAGTCCAACCAAACGAGTGAATCAACACACTGAAAGTTGAAAAGTGGCCACAAGATGTGCTTTCAAAACATGAAGCTGTTCAGTCAGAAGGAGGAATTTCAGTTCTTTGCAATTAACCTTACTCTGGTAATCCTTCTGCAAGAAGGCATACACATCTGTTTGTCTTTCCATGCAATGTGCGCTGTGGCAGGATGAAAATCAGAAGCAGAGCTAGTTGCCCTTCCAGGAACTCCCAGATCTAATGTAAGATTATAATCTTGGCATCTAGACTGTTTGAAGATGGCACAAATAATAACAGAGAACAAAGCCCAACCCAATTGTCCCTAAATTTCAGTACAGGAATTATAGTTAAACCTCCCTTGATACACTTTAAAACCAGCTTGTGTTCTTTTCTGTGCTTATTCCTTATGTTCACTGTAGGTAAGTGACTGCTTTTCAGCTTTGAACTAATTATCATTCCTGAAAGCATTTTCCAAACCACAACCGCTTTATGGGCCAGCTTCTGTTCTCAGTGAATTACAGGAGCTCTGCTCGTGACTTCAGCAG
>NW_009212492.1:42087-65567 GCF_000690835.1 Fulmarus glacialis
CTATAAAAGAAAAAAGGGGGAAAAAAAGAGGTAAACTACTTTACCAGTGCTTTGAGGTTAAGGTTAGAAGATTGCTATGGTCGTTACAGTAAAATGACTCATTCTACAGCTTCTTCTTTAGAATGGAAATGCAGCATTGGCTTATTATGCATATCCTGACCTCTGCCCGTGTACATACTCTCACTGCATATTCTGATTTTGGCAGGAAGCAAATATTGGAGTCTTTTTTGCTTTGCATTTGCTACAAACAACTTTTTTGGACTCCATGTGACAGATAAGCTATTTCTCCCCTGCTGCTCTCAAAAGTTTTTATAATATCAGCCTTAAAAATCACATTTCTTTGGCAAATTTCTCCAGGATAAAGTCAGCCATAAAATGGAAGAAAAATGCCTTTAGGCTTACGAATTCTTCTTTTTCTCAAGCAGCAAAATGCTCTTATGTTGAGAAGTGTCTGTGTTCATTGTTTCTCTGAAATCTGAACTTTTTCCACTTGGAGACAGTTAACTCCCTGAGAATCTCGCCGAAACGGTATTAGATGTTGATCTCTTTGCAGGAGAGCGGGGAGAAGCAGACAGCCAGGCCACATCGATCCGGGCTGCAGGACGTGTTTAGTGAAAAATCTATAGAGCTCAGCTTAGGGTGTCAGCTGTCAGTCTGCAGAGCATCTGTCAGAGGAGTATTTGCTTCACTGCCGCTGAATGTGAGTAATGCTTTCACAATATGGCAGTACGATGCTATAGATTACAGTTGTAATGGAGCACATCCTGAACAGCTGAGCCTGCTCTCTCTCGCTCATTCAATAGCAAGAGTTGCCTCGCTATAAGAGCTTGGGGGATTATGTACTCCAAACAGCTGTCTATAGCACCATGGATTTATTTGGGCTAAATGAGAACTTGCTTTCTTTAGCTAAATCAAACTTTATCAGACAGTTTTACTGTTGGCAGTTAAAATAAAATGTGTTTGCTGAACAGTAAACACCTTGTTACTGTTAGGAAGGATTATATAAACAAAAGGCATACACAATGAAGTCTTATGCCAACTGACTTACTGTCAAAATAATATACTGCTGTTAGCGGAATTGTGCTCACTTGAAGGAAATTATAGGCCTAAAAACACATCTTGAATGACAAAGAAACCATTTTTCCACAAATAATCTTTAAAAAGTTTAATACACTGTGCCTTGTAGAAGTGGTTTCAGAGACCAAGGATGCTGTATCCTCATAAAGGAAGGTTAGGAAAAACTGGGTGAACTGCCTGAAACGTTCAAAGGTTTACTGTATTTGCATAATGCACTGGATCAAGTCGATTTAGCATATTCCCCCCTACAAGATATGTGAAAGTTATTTTTGTCCAACAAAAACTACAAACACTCCCTTTCAAAATAGGATGCGCTGTTCTTCTTTCACTTATTACACCATATAATCTACGAAACTACAGGACACTCATGAGCAACCAAATACACGTTACAATAATATTAGGCTATTTATGCACCATAAATCAGCTTCCTTTCACTCCTCAAGAAACTGAAAGTAAGGCAGACGTTTTATAATCACAACAAGGGAAAAAGGCAGGTCCAAGCCCAGCAGAGTCACTGAAAGGAATAACGCTAACTACAATGAGTTTTGGATTATTCTTCAGAGAGTTTGAAAATGAGTTTACTTTTTTTATGTTAAAAACTGAAGTCCCAATTCAGGAAAACATAGGGCTAATGCTCTCTGCGCTTTCTCACTCCGTTCTGAATTTCACTATGCAAAATGATTTGCATTTCTTTCTACGAATGTACAAAGCATTTCTTTTAACTGATTACCTAACAGTTGAAACACCAGAATCCAGCTGAAATGACCAGGAAATGTCTTCTGCTTGCAGAACCCACTATGTGACCATAATGTAGACTGAAAGATGGACAGCACCTTGAAGGTCAAGAGCTGTAGGCTGAATTCAGGCTAATGATTATTTCTGTTACAAAGAACTTCTCAAGGATAACTTGAGGAAAGACTCATAAGTCTGCAAACTCTTGGGGAAAACTCTATAATCTATACAAATGTGTGTTGTGGACGATCACTTAAGCATTTACTAGTATAATTAGGTTTATTCATTACTACATATATGCATCGTACTTTGGAAAACTTATTTTTCTAGGAAAAGGACACGCTGGAAGCTTGAAAAGGGGAATTTTAATGGTGCCTTATAAATTTTCCTTTAGCCAAAACTGGCTACAGGTGAAGTTAAGACGAAGCTTTCCACACGTTTCCCAACAGAATGTCTTGTTTCCTTAATGTTATGCCTGACCTTAGAAATGTTCCTTTTCTTTTCCACATTCTCACTGAAAAGCTCATATAATACTATTCTGTGGACAAATACACCAATTTTGTTGCAATTACTTTTTCCAGTTCTTTAGGGAAACTTGAGGACCTAGTAATAATCCCTCTGTGCTGCTTGTCATGACTGTATAGTTTGTAGTGCAATAAAATGTAGACAGGTTCTTAAAAGCACCTTCTTACATCTTAAAAAAAAGTCACGAATGAAAAGATTTCTTCTATTTCATCTTTCAGTAACAGTTACAAAAAGATATCTAATAAATGTTGCTGCTGTAAATTTCAGGACAAGGTCTAGAACTATCATTTTGTTGTGTTAACCGAAAAGGGACGGTTAGGTGTCTTTCCAGGGGAAATCAAGGATAAGGTGACTTCACGAGGATTTGCTGTCGGTGTTCTTTAAGTATGCATATAATTTATGCTGGTATGCAAGTGTTCTACCTTGGCTAATTAATTAAGGTCAAACCCATTACAGGTTCACACTGCTGACCTTTGACTTAAACCTGAAGGATCAGGAAAGATGATAATCTATTTTAATTATTTTCTGAATTCAGTTTTCAAAAAAACACAACTATGGACGGGGTATTTTATGGAGAACATGATACCTTAGAATTTTGTCCTTCCTTCAAACCAGGCATTAAATGGCTTACTGTTCAGAGAAAAGGTCTGTCATTTATGAAACTGAATGCCAACTTGGTAGCACACTGTACTTCTTTCTTGTATCAAATTGCTTTCTATGGCATGTGATATGGCACAGACAGAACTGTGACAAAGGAAGATGCATAATTAAAGTCGATTCTCCCATGCACTAGCAAGATCCAGTGAGAAGCAATTAACATTTCCTAAGCAAGTTGCTCTGTAAGCAGCGGGTCAAGTGAGGCACAGTCAGCTTCAGATTTATTTCCTTCTGTCCATTAAATTTCTTGCACTATGAAAACTCCTGACACTTAGTGAGGAAGATAGGTGTCACGACTATTAGGAGCTACTCGTACCCCGACTGTCCGGTTAGTTCATGCATGCTCTTTGGCGAGACGCCTACTGCTACACAGAGGGTTTAATTGCAAAACTCAGCCTGCCCTCCTGTTTGGGCTATTGCACTGACCTAGCTACTGATTATCTCTGTATTTCTAGGAACTTAGTTATCTCTGTGACCTGTAATCCTTTGTCAAATGTGGTTGACGTTTGGGAAAGATTTCAAAAGTTAGAAGGAGATAAAGTGTGTGATTGCACAGGCTCATTTCCTTAGGGAAGAGTAATACACATACATATATATGTATTTGCAGTGATTTATCTGGTAACATATGTATCAAAGCTGTAGGTAATTTGAGATTTTGCGGTACGTATAAATGCTGTGTTCTGAGAGTAGCAAAGTGAATTGAAGTTAAAAAGTTGAAACACAAAGGAGCTTGAAAAATTCTTACCTTGGATCTGCTGCCAGAAACATAAAGTATGTTAGCTCTAAAAATAAGAGCCTTGTCTTCCAGACGATGTGAGTTTGGCCTTTAAACAGGGATCAAACTCTTTTCATTGTAAAAAATAAATGCACACCTATACTCTGGCTACTCTCTCTCATTACTCTCCATGAGAATGAGAGAGCCTAAAAACCCCTAGCAAAACTCACCATTGCCTCCAGGTAGCTGCTTTTCTGGACTTTCCTAGCCTGCATTCACCTTACTTTTAACTGTTAGTTAATTTAAAATTCTCTACAGTTATCAGAGTCTCAGCCACCTTTCACTGCCACACCGATGTCCTAGTGGTCCTTCCTCTTGGTCACCATTAAAGCAATGTCCAGCAGTTTCATTTTTAATTGACCGAGAGAGTCAGTGGTTTGCTGCTGTTCTGGGTTTCTACCTCTGGCCAACAGAGAAATGCACATCTTTAGTACTGTTTGCTGTACTATGGGTTTGGATGAACTGAATCCGGTTCATATACCTGCTGCTGTAGTGCTGCCCCTCGGTAACAGCGCTGGACTCCTCTCGCAAAGTGACCTTTTCTGTGTTTCAAAGGTCTGGTGGTAAGGGCACTCACTGCTTCATCAGATGATCTTAGCCCTCTATTGCTCCACCTGCAAAAAACACCACCTTGACTTTGTTGAAAGCAGCATTTGGCCTTTCTTTCCTAGATCATAAAATCCATGATTACTGCTCATAATCAGGCTCCCTGAAACCAGCGTTTCCACTGGTTTCAGTAAGGACAATAATCAGGGGCAGCAAAAAATTCAATTAGGTCTGGTTTAGTTAGTTGACTTGATGTGTTTACTTCCAAGAGGAGACTTTAGGAAGCAGGTGCTGGCTTGGACACAGAAGAAGGTCTCCCAAGGAAAGGACACAACTGTTAATCAGCAGTCAGAACATTTACATCAAAAGGGTATTTCAAGAAGACATGTGATATGAAGTACATTTTCTTTCTGACATGCAGGCAAATTAAGTCATATCAAAGACAGGTTATATGTTTTGAATTGTTAAAAGCTCCATAGCTCTTTAAATAACTGCCAGCCAGAATACAGGTTTGCATGTTTTCGGTAACGCACATTAGTTCTGACCCTCCTCCAACTGAAATCAATGGGAATTTGGCCAACTACATCAAAGGAAACAACACTGGGACATGTAAGTTTGATGCAGATGACTGATTATTGAAAAATATGTATTTGTATGCGTGAGAAATAGGACAAAATAAAAACCAGGAATACAATCCCCATTAGATTTAAAGAAGTGTTTGGATTCAGATCTTTTTTCAATTCTGCTCCAATGGGTCTTGTTCCAGAGCAGATTTAAAACTACGCAAATAGCTGCCCTTCTCCATTTCCCACTTTTCAAGATGGCAATGGTTTCAGGAAAATCAGATTGATCTGTGAGATTACCGGAACTGTGGAAACTGAGAGCATATCAGTATGATTAGGACCTTTCTCATGATTACTGAAACATCAGACTTCTCCCTTGATTTGGCCTCAAATGTAAACTTTGATCCTGAGCCTAAAATATATCCTATTCTAATGTAGTTATCTCTAACCTGAACCACAACCGGCACACTAAAATGTATGCTCTGGGATCTGCTGCGAGCCCTCTAAGTCACACTATCAGCACAGAAAGGCTTTAAAATTGGCTTAACTAGGCACTGGGAAAGCCGGGGTGCCCCTTGCCTCCCTGTACGTAACATCAAGGGAAACAACCTGGGTAAAAGGGACCGCGAGCGCAGCGAGGCATAGTCCCTGCTGGGTTCACATCCTCTTTGGGCAGTGGGCATCTATACGCAACTGGGAACAAGAGCTGAATTAATATCCAGAGGGATTCCTCAAGGTATGGGGAAACTCTTCACCAGACAGATGCATGGCTACGTGCAAGAGATGCGATCGCTTGTTGTTTCTCCCTCTCTGTCTTCCTACAGAAGCCCGAATCACAAAACGTGCCATTTTTGTCTGAAATGATTTTAAGGGTAACATTGCGGATTTATGCGGGTTACATTATGCAACTCTTGGCAGTGTCAACAGCAAAGGATGACTTTTCAGTCTATGTTTCTATTTGCAGTGTTCATAAAACCTGGACTATCTGCAGTTACAAAAATGAACAAATAGATCTGGAGGCATTTGATTTACTTTCCCAGTCTTGACTTTCTACTAATATGCTGGTTCTCACCACCTGTATCCTTTAAACTGTCACAGACAACCCCCAACCCACCCCCTCATAAAAACAAGAGCTTGCACTGCATTGAAAACCCTTAAAATAAATAGAAACTAACTCTTTTTCCCCCCCCAAAGCACTCACATTCGCTCCTTCAAAATTAGGACTCAGCAAATAGTTGGAATACATCTGTACTCAGAGGAATCCACATCAGATCATAAATTTGTTCATGTTAAACGCAAACATATGAATGCACTCTTATATCCAGGGACTATGGAAGGGTTTAGAATTTGCACACTTTACTCTGTGTAATGCCAGGGCAATGTTTCACTCATCTATGTAAATAGAAAGCAGGCCTGTTGCATTAAAGGCATAAGTATCCTTATGCTCTGCATAAACATCACAGAATTCAATTTTGAGAACGAATCACATAATTTGTCATATCTTTTATTGTGATTGACTTCAGTGATGGGCATACACAAACATATGATTTTCCACTCAGTGTATCAGCGTGTCTCTTGGTGTGCATTTGCTGCTAGAATGACAGGAAAAAAGATTAACCTCAGATATGCAAATAAGCTTAATTGAATAAAACAGGACAAATTACCCCATCGTCGGAGCAGTTCCTGGTTTGGCTATGCTGCACACACCACAAGAGCACCGGGAGAGGGCTCCTCTGGCTGCCCCTCATCCCTTCTCTCTTTTTCTGGGGCTCGTGGCAGAGCTGTACTGGGGTAACAGGTACCCCAGCATGGTGAAGCACCGTAGCACGGTGTAAGGGACCCCAATTGCACTACGTTACCCCACCTCTCTGTAATTTAGAGACACATGAAATTACCTGAGCCTTACCGTCTCTCCTAAGAGCCCCAGTTTGCCTACTCAAAAATAAAAAAAAAAAAGAAGCTTTCATTAAAAAGAATAACAACCTCCCCCCTTAAAGTTTATAACCCTTGTCATTGCAAAGAAGAGGGTAAATGTGAAAACAGTTGACACACGAGGCCCCAGAATCGAGTCTCTGCTAAGATCATTAACCACGTGTTTGTGCATTTTCAGTGTTGGCAGTTGCAAAGAGACCTCGGGCTTTTGGCTCCTGTGGGGTGGCAGTGCTGGTGGCTCACTCGGAAGACCTCTCTCATGCCGTCTGGGGCTGCAGCCGGAGGTCAAGAAATCACTTGTAGGGTCTATCCTCAGGCTCTCTACATTGAGGCTACTTATGTTATGCCATAAAAAAAAAAAAAGGGAATGGTTCAGTATGGTCATAGTGTTAAAGAAACGTGTCTAAAAAACAGCCACTAACTGATAAGGGAAAGAAATCTAGAGGGAAAAAGATCTACTTTAAGAAGTATTTTTCATGGAATGTCATTTATAACTTTCCCACCCCTGAAGCTTCATTCTTCCTCCCTTCCCTGGAAAAACTGGAAAAAAATATGGAGTCTAAAGAAACCTAATTGTATGTATATGCCAGATGCAAGTTTTGTTAAGCCATCTACTTCTTGTCAGTTGTCTCCCTTGGGGCTATTATTTATCATCTTTTACAAAACAGATAAAGAGGATTTCCTGCTTCAAAAAATGTACAGCTTAGGGCCCGATACTAAAAAATCTTTTTTATAAGAGGACTCCCATTGAAGCCAACGGAATTCCTTGTATGAGAAAACATTTTCAAGATCAACCACTAGGAAGAGAAAGCAGTGGCTTTCTTACAATAGATGGCTGTAATACTGGGGAAAAGCAACAAAATGAAAAGATGAGGGATGGGAATTTATGGTCGTATAAAATTATGGAAGATAATGAGATATCTAGGGCCACTACCTTTAAAAAACAAATGGCTGTCTTTAATTCAGCAATGTATCTACATATAGTGAAGAAGTAGCTACTGATTTTATCAGCCTTGCTAAAATAGTGTTAGAGAAATTACTCCAGGAGAAAATAAAATCTAATCTAATCTCATCAAGCTAGGGTTTTGTGATCTGCATGACACAGCTATGAAACCTCCAACAGGTTTTTCTTTATTTCATATGAAAATTAGTTTCTGAATCTAAAAATGGATTTCTCTGAATCAGTAAATCAAAAGGGAAGTGACGCATATCACCCTATGATCAGTGGGTGTTAGAGAGCTGTGCAGACAGCGCCAGGAGTGGGTTGCCTTCTCTTTAAGACTCAACCGTCAGTCAGTTGTACAGGTAGGACACAAGGGCTGGGTTTGATCATGTAGCAGTCAGGTACGGCCAATTTCATTACTTTTCACCGTCAGAGATATTAATCTCACCTTCATAATTCTTATTTGTTCTTCGATTTTACTCAGGGATGTATGGTCTTTGTTCAAGATTGCTTCAAGATTTACTTGGCCAGGCTGGATAGTGTTTTGGCTCTCTGGGCTGAAGTTGTTTCATCAGGAAACAAAGTGACTCAAACTGAAACCTTGAAGGACAGTTGCTCACGGAAAACCTTTCTAGACTTTTAAAATGCTGAGCTTCTTTCTCACCATTGCTGCCCTTAAAGCAGTAGTAGCCTGTTGTTGTAGCTCTATGATGGGCTGAGCACACAGGACTGGTAAGCCTTATAGGGAGAAATAGCTTGTGTGTAGATGGGAAAAAGGATAAGCTATCAGGTATACAAGCCCTTCTTTAAGTGAGCGACATAAGTAAATGAAGCTTTGGAGCAATTATTCCCAAGCTGTATTTAACTTGACATTTTTTCTTTTTTTTTTTTTCAAACTCCAAGAAGTGATTTTGTGCTTAAAAGTGTGCCCATTTGTTCAACAATATCAGGCAATCTGACAAAATCTTCTAGCAACCTTGCTCTCTCTTGAAAGGACAATCACCATCCTAAAGCATGTCTTGGGCTAAAGCTGGTCATAATAATCGCTGCAAACTGTTTATTCAATGAGCCCTTTTTCTTGGCTCTTGAACAGTTTCTTTATAATCCTACTTTTGACATTTGTAATTCTCGAGTTTGTGAGGTTTGCAAACATATTTGATCTGGGAACTGCACATACACAGTTTGTACTTGCTACTCTGAATTCGCTTATCCAAGGTTTGTGATTGATCATAACTCCGTTTGCATGTTTGGCTGGATGATTTATGTGTTTATAAAGTATCTCTGCTTCTCTGCTTCCTATGCATTCGATTCTATTTATTTATTAAGCCAACTTCTACTACTGGCCCAAGATACATATTCAACAGATCTTTACAGAAAAGAATTTTCTTTGTGAGCATACAGAAGATGAAACACAACTAGAATTCCCCTGAACTAAAGGACACTTCAACTCTTTTTTTTTTCACAGAGTTTAGACACTGGAAAATTCAAACACCTGAATTCAGACAGTATTAAATACATGTACTTTGCTTTCTTCTGTCTCTGTCCTGTCTGTCATACTAATGCAGTACTATAATACTCTAAAAATAATATGAGGTGCTAAGATTATTAGTTTGTTAAAATGTTTTTGTTAAAATGCAAATGAAATGGCACGTTCTAACTGCTGAAGTAAAGGATACTGAAGAAATTTTGTCAAGACATTATTCTGAGAAGCATATACCTATATTAATCTCTGCATTATCAGAAATCACTTTATTCTTTCATATTTGGTGCAAGTTTCATGTAACTTTCCTGTGCAAGGCACCCAGTATTTTTATCACCCTTCCTCTATCTAACCTCAAGCTTTTAAGTTATGGGGACTGTGACATTCTTGTAAAGAATATGATGAATATGAAAATAACTCAAAAAAAGGTGTGGCAGGTTAAGAAAAACCTTTGCGTGACTGAATGCATTCACCTTGTTAGTTCCAGCTCTGTAGAGTCTTCCTAAGGAATTGAATTTACGTGTGCGTCTTGCCAAGTGCCAGATGAAAAAAATTCTGTATTCAACTCTTACGAGCCTTTTGTGGAGTGCAGCTGAGAGTGAGTGCTGTGTTACTGTCATTCTCAGATTTCTTTTGGAATGGTCTGCTCCAAAGGCATATATAAAAAAATACATTTATTTTTATATGTATTTGTACATAAATATACATATCAGCTCACACGCATGCTCATACTGCGGGAAGAAAGTCCAGGCAATTAAATAATCACAAGAGATAGATTTGTTCCTATGCATTACTAGAAATTAGAGTAAACATTATGCCTGTGGTCTCCTTCAGTTCCATCCTGGACGGTTCTGTTAGCTAAAATACATCTGTTGTCAGCACTATCAAAAAATAAAATCTCTGGTTTTAACTTAAAATGTGATGGGATATTGCCTGGAATATTTTCTCATATAGACAGCGTTATCTGAGTCCTTCCTTGGCAAGAAGTTCAATCTGAAGACAGTTCTCAGATGGTTTCGGCAGCTTAGTTTGCAATGCCTCTGGAAGCAGAGCTCCGTTGTCCTCGCAAGGAATTCCCCCTCCCCAATCCTTCAAACGTTTTCATCATTTGGGAAACTCACACTTGACCGTGAAATCTCTTTCAACTCCAATAAGCAGTTCTGGAAATCAATTATAGACTTACCTGTTTACTGTAGGCATTAGTGACATGATCTGTGTCTAGAGGACCCACGTGCCTTGTGTCACCCACGTGGCCTTCGCTGACGGCTGCTGCGTGGCTGCTGCAGCCCGGCTAAGCCCGCAGTGAGCACGGGGATCCCTGAGCCCTTGTATTCGTTGGCTGTGTTGGGGGAAGCCACTGCCGCCAGCTGTGGCACTCCAACCTATGGGGACAGATGAAGCCTTTCACAACCTATGAAGTGCACCTAAAAATAGACCACACGGAAGAGCTATGTCACAAATTTCAGGGGCTTTTCCGGTTTTTTTTCTATTTTTTGAGATACCAGCACTCATAAAGCAGTGTTGAGAGGGCATTATACTAAGGAAGCAAGCAGTAAATTTGTAGGTTTGCCTCTAACAGCTGGTTTGGGAGGGACCGGCCATTAGGACAGAGAAGGAGGAATGTGGGATGGGGGAGTGAAAGGGAGATTGTAATAATACTCATAATTAAAATGCTGCATTCTAGCTGCTGGGGAAAACAGTGCTGCAGATTTCTGGAAGAAATTTGATTCCAAGAAGTGCAAGAGGCCATGAGTGAAAATTCTTTCATAAGCAGGAAGTGAGAGGGGGAACTATAAGGAAATATTCTGTTTATTTTGGCCACCATTCTAAAAAAACTAGGGTAAAAGCAAAGAGAAGTGAAAGAAAGAATATTGATAAATGATGTGTGAAAAGTACCTAGAATTTCTGGACACTGCAAAGCCTAATTATGAACACGAGTAATTTATTCATGTGTTGTCCCGGAACTAATCAATATTTTGCACTTTATTAGGAATGGAAACTTGCATTGTCTTTTTCAAACATACGGTAGTTAGCTGATTAATTGAGTTGTTTGTTCAGTAGTATGACCAGCTGCTACAAATGTTTTAGTAATTTTTTTGGCATTAAAAGTAAACAGGCCTTTTTTTGTCTTTTTGGCTACGTTGAATAGGAAAGCACATAGCCAATAAACCTAGATCTTGTTTCATATGCTGAATTTTGTCTTGAATGCATAATAACATTAAATGTATTGCTGTTTTTCCAAGCAACTTCTCACAAGATGCAAAAATAGGTAGTTATTTTGCTATCTTTAAAAGTTCTTTTGATGTTGTATTTTGCTTTACCAGTTACCCTCCCACCGGCTGTAGCCACAGCTTAAAAGACATTTCTTGTAGACCCTTGAGACCTGTTTTTTGAAGAATCTGACATGTATTTTTGGAGTAGGACTCTTTTCCTTCTGGATTCATGTCAAGGAAGTAACTGGAAAGCGCTAGAGATGCTCACTGATTACGAGCCCAAGCCCTCCGAGGAACAACCCCGCTAACATTGCTGTACTTTGTACTGTGCGCTGTGAAAAAATTATGGGCATTATAAAGTTCATATTGCAGGTTACGGTTGACGAGATGAACGGAGGGATATTCAAAAGTAGGAAAGGCTGTGTGGCGAGAGGCATGGGACTGCAGTTTCTTCAGAATACTGAATCTTCTTAGAAGTTTGAGAATGGCTCGTGGCCATGAGAAACGTGTTTGTCAAAATGCGTCCCCAGCTGTGGGATGGCATAATTCAAGCGTTAGACGCCGCCTTTCGTTGGGATTTGGAAAGCTGAAGCCCATCCACATTTGTGCTCGATTCCTTGCTGAGCCTGAAGACGTTGCTGGGCCGAAGAATGTCATTGTGTAGTTTCCATTGTCGGCTGTCACACTGCATATGTTTTGGGACTGATCTGAAGTTTTGTTTGACATCATGACTTTTATAAGAATCAAAACCCCCAAATCCCTCAGATGAAATCCATATGGCTTTGTTCACAGGCTGAAATAAAATCATGCTCACAGCCTTTACTGCAACTGAGGGATATTTGGTGGGAGTGGTTTTTTGCTTAATAAAAGTATAACGTTCAAATGCTGGAAATGTGGATATTATTAAGTACCTGCTCTGTGAGAATAACTCAAATGCTGTTTTATTCCCTGCCCCTTTCGTTAGTTCATATGCACAAGAGTCAGATCTGAGGCTGACATGAAGAACGATCTCCGCAGCCTGGCATGGACCCAGCTTCACTTGAACTCTGTTTTAGACATTATTGGTTTTTTGTCTGCATTTTGGCTCCTTGCAGCTCAGTGCTGAACATTTGGCATAATGTGTGGTAAGGGTTATTATGATACACAGAGGTGAGGTAATTCACATCATTTCTGCAGTGTAGGCAAGTTTGCTTGGCTGCTAGAGCGGTTAAAGCAGGAAGCTTCCCGGTGTGCCGAGATGCTGATTACTAAGGGTCAGGCCTGTGCTCGCCATGACATCATAAAGCACAACCGGGGGCTGATTTATTTAAGAACTGTCATGTCACTGGTTTTGTCAGGAGAAAAACAGAGGGCAGAGAAGGTGAGGGGGAGCAGTAAGCTGTCACAGCGCGCGATTTATGCTGAAGAAGAAAACATTGACGGGTCCTTTGCCAGTGACATAAGAAATGTTTTAGTTACTTGTGAGCCTGCGGTACAGAGTGGCACTCTTCCCTCCTTTCGCTGAGTCATTTCCAAAATGAAGAAAATGTTAATAGCAAATCTGGCATGAGAGGAAAGACTGTGACAAAGCTCTGGCCAAATATTTAGGCCTCCTTACCCGTTGCTCTGGGCAAATCCAACACCGTTTGGCATGTGGGAAAACGTGCAATATTTGCATACACATAAGAAGCATTGCAGGGCCTTCTGAGGTAGTACAGCGCTGAATGTCTTCCAGGAATAGCCATGGGCAAGCGATGCTTCCACTGTCCCACTGCTGGGTTTCTGTGCCGCCTCTTCCCATTTTGCAGGATTCATTGTGCAGGATTTGGTCTGTGGTGCTGGAGTAAGCACTCCCAGACTGTGGGAGTAAATAAGCCAAACCCTGGCTGAGAGGTGCAAAACTGGCATATAGGTGGTGTTAACTTGACCAGTTCTGTAATAACTTACCATAGAAATATATTCCTTTCTCTCTCCTCACAAAAATTGTGTTTGGTTCCTGAAGATCAACTCACCAGACACAAAAAACCTACTCTGTCAAGGAAATTAATATGACCCACGCACTGTAAAAGCAATGGAAATTCCCATCTGAATGAGATTGTAGCATGAGTAAGGGGATATATTTATAAATGGACAATGCAAATCTCCGTACTGATAGGGTACATATCAGCTTTTCCATAAGCCAGTTGTAAAAACATCTGCTTGGTATAGCTAACATCCCACTTCAAGACCATTTTCCTGACTCAATGCACTAGATTTCAACTTCAGCTCTTTAGCGTATCATATGGAAAATGTATCGCTGGTTCTTATGCCAAAGAGTACTCAGCGTTCGGTTTGATACCCTATTGACTAAGTTATTTTTGTAGTTCTAGTACTTCCTTTATTTGTCTGTCTCAAACACTTTTCAAATGTGAAGTAGGGCTTGCAACAGGCAGGTGGTAGTGTTATGAAGGGTAAATTAGACACAGGCAGCTTCACTGATTTCCCTGAAGACCTCCCAGTATGGGGCTATAAATGCAAAAAAAAGGGTACTCCAGATTCTTTGCTCTGGTCAGGAGACTACACAGCCCCTCATTTCCCAGTAATCTGCAAACAACCTGTGTTGAAAATCTTATTTGGATTACAGTGCTGAGAGTCCAAAGACATTAGAAGGAGAAAATAATAACAAACACCAAGTGATTGCAGGTGGAGCCAAAACTCCAGATTGTTCAAGGACGTGAGAGTTTGCTGGATCACTTCAGAGGCAGCCCTTCAGGTCCTGGGTAATTAATTAATTAATTAACTAACTTTCATTAGGCATTTTCAAGCTATATAGATCCCCACATGCCATCCACCCTTTCCATGCTTCTCTCCTCCTCAAGACTTGGACTAGCTTCCTGCATCCAGGGGTGAGTAGCTCTGAAACGTGGGTCAGACCCATCTGGGTTTTTTACAGAAACTCAGGGGAAGTGCAGAAGAAAGCCAATGTTGGCAGTATCAGAAGGATACTTCTGTCCTCTGAAGGGTTTTGATTATCTGTTAATAATCCAAAAAGCAATTTTACTGTATATTCATTTAAAATTTAGCAGTGGCATCTGTGCTGCCTGGTACTTTAAGTAAGTAGTTCTGCTGAAATGAATGTGTACATGCAACCTGGTAGAAGACATCTTCCAAAGAACAAGTCTTAACTGGGCTTATATACACATCTGAGTTTCAGAATGCTTTTTGGGAGGAGAATGCTGAGGAGTAGAGTGAAGAAATGATTCCCCTTAAAATGGATTTATAAACCACTCTTGAATTCACCTGCAATAGATTTTCCATCTTTAAGTTAAGATCCTGCTTCAAGGTGATAAGCTTGCACCAAACACATCTTTTGTCTGTAGATTGCTCCCAAACCCAGTTAAAGGCAGTGGGCATAACAACTAAATTTTTATTCATTTTGTACAAATAGCCCAGGCACTCTAGAAATACATAGAAGGATTTTAATGATGAGTGTGCGTTGATATCTTTTGACACATCCCCCCAGGGATGCTGGAGAATATTTTCCTTTCCATATTGCATGCAGCAAAGACAGGTGGAGACCATTAGGGAGGTGCTAGAATCTGTTGTTCACTTTTGTTACTCATGATGATGACCTGAGCCAGGGAAGGAAACAAATGCATGGGGTGCGTGTTTCCCTTTGTACGTGCTGAGAACATGCACTTTTTAGGTGTAGGAGAGGAGACGGCTCTATCCAGACCCCTTTCTGTCAGACTGTAACATTGCCATTCGCACTCAGGTCTTAGCTCCTTTGCTCTGTTTAAAAATGGTTGTAACTAAAAATCAAGCTTGTTATATTTGTTGCAGAAATGAACAGAAGAGCAGTGACTTTTTTTTATACATTCTGAAAATTCTCTGAACTGCTCAGAGCACTTCTCAGCTCTGCATCAAGGGGAAGGTCTGGCTTGAGGGAGGAGTGGGCAATTGAAGCTCTAATTGAAGTCAGTGGGAACTCCAGATGCTTTACCTTACAAATCAGAACCTACCTGTCTCTAGTGTTATCTCTTTTTGATTTGAGAAATATTTAGGCCTTGTCAGAATTGTTTCATTGAAAGGAGAAAAAACCCCAAACTGTATAATTCAAACATTCCTCCTTGTTGCAATCCTGTATTTTTACGGCGAGTGTATGGGAAATCCTGTGTTTCTGCACACAGCAAATGGCAGCAGGTGGGCTTTTTTTTTTTTTCCTTAGAAATGAAGGGTTGCTTTTGCAGGGTACCTTGCTCAGGAAAGCACTTGCTTTTAGCTTTGTCCAGGGTTGAAGGATTGGGAGCCAAGCCATAAGCCAGCAGCAGCCAGAGGGTTGTGGCTGGTTAGCAGAGCCACAGCCCGGCCGTGCCTCCCTCTGCTCCTTCCCCAGGGCTGCTGCATGCTCCTTGTGTCCTGGGGGCTGGTAGAGACTAGCAACAGAGTCCAGGTGGGTAAAATCCTGGTGAGAGAGTAGCAGAGGCTAAAATCAGTCCCCTCTCCTTTCCTCAGAGGAGTAGAGATGCTCAGGCACTAGTCCCTGCTTCAGCAAATATTGCCATGCTGAGTGACGAGGCAAGGTTACTGCCAAACAGACTATTAAAGAATTTTATTTCTTCAAATAGAATACACCCTTGGAGTACGTATTTGGCCCAGACGGGAAAGAACACAGGGCCGGACAGAGAAAGGCTTGCTTAGAAATCTCATTCCTCTGTATTTCTGTGTGTTTTTAGTTGGCAAGCATGTGTTTAATGGGCAGGCTATAAGGGGCCTCCCTAAGTCAGTATAAAGAAATTGTATCTTAATTAACATTAGCCATTACAAAGTCACCATGAAGGACTATTCAATGAATTTTATTCAATTTTAGCAGTCCCCATGACAGCCTGTATATAAACCACAATATTTTTCTTAAATTCGGTCTTTGTTTCAGGGCTTAGTTGTACAGTAATGCAGCCACAGAATTGCTCCCTGGATATTAATTAGATGAGAGTTTCTGTGTCAGATGTGAAAAACTTCTGAAGGGCTTGTGTCAGTTACCACTGTCCCCTTTTTGACTGTAATTAATTTAAATCTTAGGCTACTGAACTTTGGACTGGTAGCATCATTAATTTGCAGTACCACTGTATCATCTTTTTTTTTTTTTTTTTTTAAAAAAAAGATGAATTAGAGAAGGCCAATAACTGGCAAACTCACTTACTAGATGGTGACTTGAGTTGGTGGTGACCCCTGGTTGTCTGAAATCAGAAGCCCACAAATACAAGGGGACTTTTTCAATCTTGATCAATGGTGTGTGCAAACCCTGTTTATTTAAATATAACAGCAGATAGTTTAATGTTCATGATTCAAAGGGAACTTCTTATAACTTTTTCCTCTAGGTTCATGCTTGCTTTCTGACCCTACTGCTCAAATAAACTGCAGGGTTTGTTGCTCTTTGCATACCAGCAGTTTAAGTTCCAAAGCCACTCTTACTGACCTGAGATCAGATAAATACTCTCCTGGGAAGTTTTAAGTTATTTGCTGACACACAGTTGGGTTAGGCAGGGTACAATTTTGTGCAAAAGCAGACAAAAGTAGAAATCTTCCTCTTCATGAAAAATCTTTGACCCTTAGTCTTTGCCTGGAAAGAAGGTTGAGGGAGCATTTTTGCTGGGTGTGTGAAAAATGGTCTAGCAGCTTTCTTCTCATGAAGAAGCCTAAAAAAAATCTACTTCAGCTGTATGGTCATAGAAGACCCCAGTCTAAGCCTCACTGGAATTACCAGAGAAACTGTAGTGAACTTCAGCAGGCATCAGATCGGGTCCAGAAAGCAAAACTTTAGGATAGGGCTTAGGCTTTTTTTAAAAAAAAAAAAAAAATCTTGCAGATCTGCTGCAACGTCTTCCAAGCCAACTTGGAAAATGTTGGTAGTCATGAAGGATCTCTTGCTTTTAATTCTCACAGCACAATAAAATTATAGACACGGTGATTGTAGAGCTAAGAAAACTAGGTCTTCATACATTTCAGAAATAATCTGGGTGTGGTTGGGAATAAGGGGTGCTGCACCAGAAAAAGCTTATTTTCTTGTCAAAAAAAGAGTTCTTGAGTGGACTGGACAGAGAGCATCTTTGTATTTTAAATTAATGTGCTTTAATATATTCCTTCTTTCTGCCTCCTCCCACTCTTTTACTTCAGTGTTTTCTTGGAGAGGCTTTTTACTGATCTGAATTAAAGCAATAATATTTTATACTCACAGGGATAGTTGCCTGTTTTACATCTCTGGATGAATGTTAAAAAGCTGCATTACTGCTTTTTCTTCTTTCTTGCCGTATATATTTGAGTGCCAGATTTATCAGTTCTAGTTCTCCCAATGCTGGAAAACAAATTTGCTTCAAATTATAGCTGTTTGAATGAGACCAGTGCACAAATGAAACCCATTACTGTATGCCTACAATAGGGCCAAACCTCTGATCTCAATTTCAATTTTGTAAATGAAGAGTTGACTCTAATAGCTTCAGTTAAATCACTTTGGATTTACACCAGGGGAGCAGAAATCAGAATCCGGACTTTCATGTTTAGTCTGGGAAGCATTCTGAAATTCTTGTGGATGAAAGACACTAAAAATGTATGTTATTATTATGTTATTCCTTTTCCATATCCCACTTCACATCATAGGACTGACCATATATCCTAGGACAGTTCAACCCACGTTTTTCCTAAATTTTACCCCTTTAATTTGATGATTATAGCTTTTTCATGTCATAACTCTACTGTTAAGGTTAAGCAATCATTTTGATTTGAAACTATTCTCTTCAGTAGCGTCCTGGGAAATGTGAATGAAATCTGTTCCACCATTTTTTTTTGGACTAGAATATGGGAAGTTAATCTTTTTCCCATTTTTAATTTATCCAGCCTTTTCTTGCCAGCAGTTTACTTGGAAACTTCTTAATGCACAGCCTGCAAACTTGGCATGGACATCTGAGGAATAATTTTGTATATGTTAAACCTTTGTTAATAATAGTCCCAGGAAACTGCAAGAGGAGAAACTGCTGGCTTAATGTATATTAAATATAACAAACAAATAGTGGAATAAAAGATCTCTGGAAAGATAGAAAACCAATGCTGAAGTCACAGTACTTACTATTGTGCAACCACACGAAGTTATCTCTTCTGAAAAGTTTGGATGCTGAACACAGCAAGTGTCCTCAGGCTTGCAGCTTCTTTGTCTAGATCTGGCAGTCCACAAGTGCGTATCAGAAAACTAAAGCTTAAGAAATTAATGAAAAACCAAAGCTTAAAGATTAAATGGATGAAAAGGGGAATTGAACGTGGATGCATGAAGTTCTGGTTCTGGAGCAGACACACCTGAGGCCAACCCTAACTCTGTGGGACCCTGTAGCTGTACGGGGAGCCGGAGCCTGCGGTACATTGGGCCTCTGACCCAACTCCCACTGAAATCAGCGGGGAACGGCCTGTCAGTTTGATTAAATTTCTCTCAGTTAGGCCAAGTCCAGGGAAGTTTTAAAGCACATTTTCAAGCATGGGCTTCTGTCTTTTTGACCGGAACTTGTGTTCTTCTCCTGCGTGACATGTGCACATCAAATTTTGTCCCAGCAGTTTGGTTTTCAATTTCTAAAAAATAAGTTGACTATCCCAAACCTTTTTCCATGGCTCAGCTGATCTTAAAGTGAGGATCAGAATGAAATGTTGTAGCTCTTTTGAACTTTGGGTGGTTTTATATGACTTTCTAGTTCTTGAGCTAATAGTTTAGGAAAAAAAAAAAAAGGAAAACACAAACCAACATTGCAGCTATTCTGATATGTAGTTAAATTTTCTGGAATGATGTCAAACTTTGTTCATGACTAGAACTATCTGAAATCAAAATAAGACAAGCCAGGAATATTAGCACTAACTACATTTCCAGCAGTAGGGTTTTCAATATCTTCTGCTAACGCAATTGTAGCAAAAAGATTGTACCCGAATCTTCTACGGGACTTTTCCTCTTGAAGTGTTTTACAAAAAAGACTGGCAATGCTAAGCTCCTGTTAAATGAGAAATCATGGTACAGTGTGATGGAAAGGTTATCCAGCAAACTAATGGCAGGAATGGGACTGAAGACGACTCTTCATGCGGTGAGTTAGCTGTTACACCAGTGCCTCGCTGGTGCTGCTTATTGTCAGAGACAGTCGGACTACGGTCTGCTCCTATATGGTCTGTTCCTATGGCCCTACCTAAAGAAGGGAGCTGTCTAAGCTTCTGTTGCGGTTCATGCCTTCTCTTGAAATGAAATCTCACTCTCCCAATTTAAAATTCTGCTCAGGGAGACAACGAAAACTAAAGATGTCAAACATGTGACCGGGGTGAGGGGGGAAGTACCCAATACAAAGAGTGTTTCAAGAGGCTAGCGGTTTGCTTAAGACTCCATAAATAACAGAAAAAAAAAATCCTCTGAGACCTGTAAACCATAATGGGTATCACTGAAGGCCTTAGAACATAATGTCCCGCATAACAGCAAGTAGAGTTTAGTTTGTTTGATTAGGTACTCAAGCATAGAAGCCAAATGGCAACGTGTGTAGTAGTGTTCACTGAAGATCAAGTACAACTTTTTGTCTTGGAGATGTGACAAGACCACTAGAGGAGTATGTTATCTTGAGACCCCTAAAAAATAAGCAGCAGCTAATCAACACCTCCCTTACTATTATCCTGTTTAAAAAATGGTCATTTCTAATGCATTTGTGAAGTGTATACACTTTGCACATAGTCTTTTTTAAATAAAGTAGTTGTGACGGGAAATGTCCCTACGCACTAGTAGCGGTGCAGAACAGATTTCCCACAGGTGTCACCTACAGAAAGCTCTCCCTGCTGTCACCTCTAGCTGGTCCGGACAGCATTTAAATCCACATTTAAATCCATCCTTTTACACTCTTTGCGCAGGAAACAACAGGTCTAGCTGCATCGGTGGGTATTTCAAATAGCCTTTATTGCAAATGTTTTCCAGGCCTATCAGTTTCTTCTGGGCTTTTGCTCTGCGAAAGAGCTGTATTATGTAAACAGGAAACATATAGGAACTTGTTAATTGCTGGTTTATTTTTCTTACGCAGCAACATAGACTGCTTTTCTTATTGTCACTGGAGAGATCAAGTTACAGCATGGAGCTTGGATGTTGGAGAAGAATGTTAAAGCAGAAAACTGGTTCAGGCTGGAGGAAGCGGGAAAGGTTAAGTCTCTGCTTTGTTGATAAAACCCATTAGTTTTTGTTCTTTTAAAACTTGCTTATCAATCTTGGTGAAAAGTTAGTTTGGGAAAATGGCTTTTCTATTACAAGGTGATGCTTAATGCTGAGGTTTTTAAAGCTGTTATCATTGCCTGCGATGGCCAGGATATCTGTGAGGGCTACAGAGCAGTTAAGATTTTGGTTTTGGTTTTTTTTTTGGCTGTGCTGGAATCTATATGTAGATGCCACCTCAGCCTTGCTTTCAGCTGGTGCTCTTGAGATACTCTCTTGAGGCCTTGTGGCAATAACACTAATACACAGAAAAAAAATCCAAAAAGGATTAGAGTTAGCTCTTGAAGAAAAGACAGAGGAAAGGATGCTCACTGATAAAGAAAGCTGGAGGCAGCCATGTAAACCATTTGAGGATCTCCTGTTCCCAGTTCAGAAAACTCCCCATTCAACCAGGATGAGTCCTTACATATGATCCTTTAATCACAGACCAAGATCAGCTTTCAAACCCATTGTAACATTTATTTTGGGACTAGGTTCTTGGTACAATTACCCTGGCTTCTTACTTTGGTTATTGCAAGATTCTCTACTACAAGCACAAGGCTCTCTGCACTTATTTTTTTGGTGCTGTTGTCTGAGAGGTTGTGGTTGGCTCTTAGTGGTGGATGTTGTCCCTTTCTGGCTTTGCTTTCATTAGCAAGCTCTGTGAACCATTTGGGAGAAATCCTTGATAAGTATAATAAACTGTGTATCAATACATAATTACTTTCATGATGTGTCATATTAGATACTCCCAGAGTTTGCGTTACAGTGGGTTGATGCATGACTGAACTTAATGTATGCCCCTAGATTCATATCTGAGAAAATATATAATATTGCCCTGCTAATAACAGTTTCCTTACCTGGCAAGAAGCAAAATGATCATTGCTGGGGTCTTTAGGAACCATCATAACTTAACTGGAAAAAAAACCCCATAGTGTGAGGTGACGGAGGGTTTCTTAGAGCACACGCAGTCAGTCTCCCTGGGGGGGAACCTCTCCGAGTAGTTCTTAGGGGAAAATAGTGGTGTGAATATTTTCCTGGGGCGGGGCGGGGGAGAGAAAGAGAGAGAGGGTTGTTGTTGATAGTGTACTATCAGTGCCAGAAGGAGGATATCATATGCTATTGCAATATATTTAGTGGCATTTAGAAGGCCTGAGGAGACGGGACTGTTTCAAAGGAGCGGTGTGTTACAGAAAAGTCATTGAATCAAAGCGAAAAAGGGGAGCTTATGAGACAGAGTGATGATACAATGAAGAGTTGACCAGTAATCCTCAGCCAGTGACTTCTGCTCCCTTCTGAAACTCTGTCAAATTCTCTCACTCTTATAGTAAAACGCTTCTGAAATGAAGACCAAGGCTCTACATAAAACCAAAATAAATCATGGGCTATAATGAGGAACTCGTCAAACATTTTGAAAAGTAACAAGCAAGTAGCAGGGAATGTTATACTAACCTGGTATTTCTGGTTGGGTACAATTATGATATAAAAACTTCCTTGGAGGTCTATGGCTCTCTTAGGATGGCCACCTCATATACTGAATTGCATGTTTCCCAGGCAACAAATGCATTTCACTTCTGTGCTTTAAGTTTATTTAGGGAGAAATGAGCCCGTCAGGATGTAGGGGACCTAAAAAGGGGAAGGAAGAAGAATAGTTGCAACAGGAGAATATCAAACAATAAGCAGGAAAGAGAATAAGCTTTGTTCTTGCTCGGAGCCGGGTCCTGTGTACCTTCAGTCCAAAGAGTAGCCCCAGTGAAGTTAGTGGGGAAACCTGTGCAAGGCAAGAGCGAAGCTGGCTCCAAATCGGAGGCATTTATCTGAAAATGCCTTAGAAGTAGAAAATCTATCAGATTTCAGTTAAAATAACAACAATTCTTGCAGGTCTGCCAAATGTCTGCAGGCTTTGGGTGATTTATTGTCGAATCAATGCGTGGCAAATGCCGAGGTCTGCCTTCCCCTCTTTCCACGCCAAACAGAGGAACCTTCACAAGACCTTGGCACTTGTCAGATTTAAATCCTTAGGGCAGTATTTCTCACCTCAAGTGCAAAATTCACCACTTCCCTGTGAAAATCGGTACGGTTGAGAACTGTGCGTGCGGAGCAGAGCTCGCTGCTAGCGTTTATACAAGATTCATTATGTGGGTTTTGGGTTTGCGCTAGGTAGTGTCAGAAACTGGGGGGGGAAACTGCTAATTCCCCTCCACCCCCTTTCCCAATAAGCTTAAAATAGCTGTGTTAGAGCGCAGTCTGGGCCTGCCTAATCTCAGTGCTGTGTTTTAGAAATAATCTTCTCATTCCCACTCTCTCAGCTTCTTTGAAACGTAATGAATTGGAATTACATGTAAATGCCAGCAATATTTCAAAGGGAGGCTGAAACACAATGTCTGGTCTCTAATTAGTTTTGCAGTGTGTGGCCTGTAAACTTGATGATAAATGAAGCAATTAGCCATCAGTGGCTTCAATTAGATGGCAGTAAAAATGGTAACAAAATAAAGTCACCAGTAAGGAAATTTGCTCTGAAAAGTGCTGCTGTGGGTTGGCTTCAAGCTTAACAATGAATTGGGGCTAATTGGCTCGTTTGTTCATTGTTTCTCAGGGGCAGTGCAACTGCCTAATTACCGAGTACTTTCTAGGGCCCAAAGAAAACGGGAAGGGAAGATGTGACATTGCTCCTCTCTCAAGGAGCTCCTTATCTCCCCACAGCAAGCAAATCCCTGTGGGGAGAGCACATCCTTCTCTCGCTCTTCTCTTTTGGAAAAGTCTTCTCTTCTGGAAGAGGAGCGAGTTGGTTTGTACCATCTTCCAGATAGTCATAGAATCATTAAGGTTGGAAAA
>NW_009212493.1:0-12004 GCF_000690835.1 Fulmarus glacialis
GCAGCTGCATGGTGTTTGGCTGCCTGCCAAACCATGACACTCTGCAGCTCAGTATTTGGAACAACCCCCTTTTTTGTTGCTTCTTGAAAAAAATAATATGAAAAAGCAGCAAGCAGTAAATATTTAATACTGTTCTTTTGGAATAGCATTTCCAATTCTGTGTCTTGAACTGTGCTAGGTAGCAATATTTACCCAGTAAAATTATCCTGGAGAAGAAAATATTCATTTCCAAACCTGGTACATAATCAGACACAACCTACTCCAGAACAGCAATGTGTTCCCACTTCTGAACCTCTTTGACAGCATAGCATCTCTATTTCCTCTTAAAGAAAAACCAAGAAGAAAGGAAGAGACAAGTTTTCTACAGAGGAAAAGAAACAGGTTGGTGGAAGAAATAGGCCAGCTGACTTAGCCCATACACATACCAAATACAAGTGCTATTCCTAATAGTGCTTGTTTCTGGTAGTGTGCTGGTTTTGGCTGTGGTAGAGTTAATTTTCTTCATAGTAGCTAGTATGGGGCTATGTTTTGGATTTGTGCTGAAAACAGTGTTGATAATACAGGGATGTTTTTGTTATTGCTGAGCAGTGCTTACTCAGACTCAAGGCCTTTTCTGCTTCTCACCCCACCCCACCAGTGAGTAGGCTGGGGGTGCACAAGAAGTTGGGAGGGGACACAGCTAGGACAGCTGACCCCGACTGACCAAAGGGATATTCCGTACCATATGATGTCATGCTCCTCATATAAAGCTGGGTGGAGGGAGAAAGAAGCGGGGGACTTTCGGAGTGATGGCATTTGTCTTCCCAAGTAACCGTTACACGTGATGGAGCCCTGCTTTCCTGGAGATGGCTGAACACCTGCCTGCCAATGGGAAGCAGGGAATGAATTCCTTGTTTTGCTTTACTTGTGTGGGTGGCTTTTGCTTTCCCTGTTAAACTGTCTTTATCTCAACCCATGAGTTTTCTCCCTTTTACCCTTCCCATTCTCTCCCCGATCCCACTGGAGGGAGTGAGCGAGAGGCTGTGTGGGGCTTAGTTGTCGGCTGGGGTTAAACTATGACAGGTAGTAAAATAGGGTGCATATTTAAGGTATTACCTTTTCAATGCACCTCAGAGAAGAGTCTGTCTCTGTTTTCTCTACAACCTCTCACTGGGTAACTGAAGACAGCAATAAGATCCTCCTCTTCCAGTCATCTTTTTTTAAGACTAGTTGAACTTATGTCTCTCAGCCACACATTATGGGCTCCAGGCCCCCATTCAGCTTGGTAATGTTCCACTGATCCCACCCCCGTTTGTCAATCTCTGTCTTTACTGGGGAGCCTGAACCTAAACACAGCTCTCCAGATGTGGTCTCACAAGTGCCAAACAGAGAGGAAGCATCATTTCTCTTGCAGCCCTCCTCTCTACACTCTTGCTGAGTTTGAGGTTGGCCTTCTTCACCCCAAAGGGACATTACTGAATCCTTTTCACCTTGTCCACTTGGACAAAGCTGCAAAACTGCTTTGTATTCAGTTTGTGCCTGGCCCATGCAGAAGCTTGGGATTATGCCATCCCCGGAGATGAATTTTGGATTTGCCTTGGCTGAAATGTAAACTATTCTCAAACTATTTCTACAGACTGTCAAGGTCCAGTTGAATATGACCATTTCTTCCACCATATCCACAGGTCTCAAGTTTTTTACTGTCCACAAATTTCCTATGGGTACATTCCATCCCCTTGTTCGTGTCATTAATAAAAGCATTAAAGAGTATTACCTGCTTATCAGCTCCTGATGAATTCTTTTCATTACTGGTCACTAGGTGGACTTTGTACTGCAACAACCAGTGGTCCATCTACTGTATAGTTCACCTGTCCAAAACATACTGCACCATTAAGTCAAAGTAAACAGCATCCTCTGTTTTCTCTTCATTCACAAAGCCAGTCAAAAAACTATTAGTTTGATCAGAATGGTTTGCCTATGATAAATCCATGCAAGATATTCCTAGTCACCTTCTTGTCTTTCATCATTGGTACTCACTAT
Organism: Fulmarus glacialis; assembly: GCF_000690835.1. Lineage (NCBI taxonomy): Eukaryota > Metazoa > Chordata > Aves > Procellariiformes > Procellariidae > Fulmarus > Fulmarus glacialis. Next base: position 2,020 of record NW_009212493.1, read on the forward strand.
ATTCTCTCTTCCTCATTATTTAGGCCAACTATCATATATATGTTCAGCCAATAAACAGACATTTCTAAACTGTTCCCCAAAATGTCACTGTTGTATTTGTTTTGCAGCTTTATGGGATAAGGACAATTCATCAGTTTAGGTTAAATCCCTTGTACTTGTTTTCAAAATCTCTTCATGCATATGATTAAAAAAAAAAAAAAAATCACAAGACCCTACCTAGTTGAGTGGATAATTTGAATAACAAGCAAAATATGTGAGCAAGAGACTCACTTTATGTGAGTCCAAAATAATCCTTTGGATCCATAATTAATTTTTCTCCAAATTGTATTTGCATTTCCCATAATAACAATCTGAAGCAAATCTGACTAATAAGGAAGACACTTCAGAAACCCAAAGATATTACTGAGAACAACTTTAAGTACTCTGCATGTGGATTTGCTGATAAACTATGCACAAGGCAGAGAACAACCCATTAAATAGGATTAAATTAAATGTAGCTCAGGTACTTTATTCACAATTTTCTGTGCACAGTGAATGAGGCAGTAGTCTTGTGAAAATAAATACATGATAATGCAATTAAATACATCATAGTAAATATATATTAGGGATAAAAGTATGGTCAGGCATGTATAACTGATGTTCCCTGATATTGTCACCTTGTTTACTTGCACATGGTAAATTGCAGCATTCAAGTACCATAGCTATCTTTCTATTCACTATTCTTTCTCTCTCTCATTTCTGCATTTTCTATAGTTTCTGTTCCTGCAACTGGATTCATAAACAGATGTCTGCACCTTGCAGGACCCTACTCAGCAAGACTGTAAAACAGATTCATAAAGTGAAAGGGCAATAGGGAACATTCAGTAGTTCTGTCTGACATCCTCTATATATCATAAGTCATAGAATTTGCCCTTTTATTTGTCTAGAGCATATCTTTTGGAAATACATCGAGTTCTCAGGGCATCAAAGCATGTGAGGATCTAACGCTTTTCTTGGTATTTTATTACAATTATTTATTATTCTTGTTTTTAAAAAATCATCCTTTACCTCAAAATTTAAACATATTCAGTTTAAACTTCCAGTACTTATCACCTCTTTCTTGATAGATTTTATAGCCCTTGGTATCTACTGTTCCATACTGTTATGAAGTCAGCTCTCAGTCTTTTGATAAGCTTTGTAGGTAGAGGTCATCATGATGCTCACTGTAGCAGGTTTACTCCTCAAAGTTGTTTTTGCACCTTTTACAGTTTTTAACATCCTTGTATTTCTCTTAGAAAGTGAAATGCAGAATGTCCAAATCTTTGTACCATGTGGCACAACAAATTTCAGAATTTTTGGTGCACAATAACATTCAGTATGTTATTTCTGTGTTATTCACATGTTATTATTTCGTTTCTTTAGAACGACTTTTGTAATTTGTTTCTCTGAAGACCATTTGATTTATAAACTAATTAACAAAGAGAAAAGGGTATTATTTCCATATCTGCATTTGTTACTGAAAATGAGTTTGCTAGTTGAGTCACACTGTGTCTCACTAATTATTTCTAGAATTGTGTTACTTTAAAACACAGAGGTACAATGAGGAGATATTGATACTGATGCTAATTTTATTCCTTAAGAAGATTTTAATATAATTTACTCCTAACTTGGGAATAAATATACCTTGGCCACTCCTCAGAATGCTTATTTAACTTCTATTAAAGGAAACAGAATAGTAATATTTGCTGATGTGTTATTTCTACCAGATCCAGTGGGAATACTTGTTTCAAAGCAAATGAAGAGTTACTAGAAGCAGCAAAAGAGAGTTCAACAGATGGAGAATTTTTTTTCTCTTATTCTTCTATTTTAGGCTCTGTGGGTTAGAATTTGTTAACTCATTGGAGTGTAGAATACATTTCTGTAGATAACTATTATTAGAGTGCTTTGTCAGTGGGGCATAAGAGCTGACATTGCAGGGCATTATCTGTGTGATGTTTTCATATGTATAATCTGTTGATAACATTTCCATTTGTACTACTGACAGGCTTAATTGCACTTCTACAAAGACAGCATAAACATTATGGTATTTACATTTTTCCTAAATAGTAGTGAAATGGAGGAGTGAAAGCCTTCAGGGAACATATATGGACAAGTTAAAACTGAAGAAACTTTGAAAATGAAAATAAAATTGCAACTTTACAGTCAGGAAAAAGTGGTATTTTTTATGTGCCATTTATTAGGCAGACGTACAGTGTACATTGCTAGCTGATGTTAACATTGGGGAATACTAGAAAACATCAGTGAAAAGAGGCAGTAACAACAGCAGTGAGAGGTCATTAGATCCCTAAGAGAAGTGAGTCTGGGGGGATTAAATTCACCAAACACAAACCACAGGCTTGAGACTTCCCCAGTGTAAGGTGTGGGTCCCTGACTGAGACCCGAGCCCCGTGGGGGTTTGGCTGCCTATGCCCCAGGCTGGAGCTGCAGGGCACTGCCGCATAACTGGGGCCAGGATGAAGTGGGATGAGCTGCCTGATCCAGGATGGTAAGATGCCCACCATAGCCATCCTCCAGCTGGGGGCTGCATTTCAGCTCCGGCCCTCACCCCTGCACCTGACCGTGCCCCTCATTTACCCACTGCCATGACCTCCAGCGGGGTCTGATGATAACTCCAGTTCTGGGGTTGAGCTTCAATTCTGGTTTTAGAGAGATTCGCTGGGTGTCTGCAGATTGGCAGCAGGAAAGAAGCTCATCGGGGAAACAGGGAGTTAGGGAGTGGGTTTCATCCGACAATGTCAGTCTCTAGTGTTAAGCTTCACATTTGAGTTACTCACCCAACAACTCCTCAAAATGTAGGGAGAAAAATATAGGCACACTAGAGAAATTCATCCTCTCTAAAACACAATTCAGATGAATGACTGTCTGAAAGGGCTTATTTGTCTCTGAGGACAACCAGAACAGACATCAGCAGAAAGCCAAGTAAAATGAAAACAGTCCACATGTGAGCTAGCACAGGTACAGGACCTTGTGAAAAGCCTAGAATGGAAAACTTAACTTTTAGACCGAGGTATTGACAGAGCAAGACAGGAAGCTATGCATAGAAAAATTAATTTTCACTTTATTAATCCTATGATCCAAGAAAAATAACAACTTCTGTTCTTCTAAGCAGCAGAATTACATGAGACTGTCTCTTCATTGTACTACATCATCAATAACTGGCATAACCTAACAGACAAAGAATTTTGGGCAAGCAAGTTAAAATGAATGATAGAATGTACTAAAGCCAGTAAAAATCAATATTTTCTAGAATTTAGATAATACAGAACAGAAACACTTTCTTTTAAAAATAATTAAATTAAATACTTCACAGGAAGCTTTATTTAGTATGGGATATTGCAGAAATGGTAATTGCTGTTTGAATGCAGTGTTGTAATTTAGCAGCCAATTAAGGATGTGATAAGCAAATCTTAAATAGGAATCTACCTGAACCTCAGAGAAGAATTTTTTTTTTTTTTTTTTTTTTAAATAAAGATGTTAAAAATCAGTTATGGCCATCTCTTTTGAGTTTATAAGGTCTTTGGTTTCAGCTGGCCTAAAAATATACCCAAATTGACTTAAGCGTGGTACATTCACCTTCAGTTCAGAAGCCTAAAGAACAGGGCAAATGAAAGTCATTATCTTGATTTTATTCATGTCTTAGACAAAAATTCCTTTGAGATCAGTAAGATAATTTTATAAAAGACATAAAAATGAGATGAAAAATTATATTTTTGCTTGGCAGCTTGTGTAATAAAAAGGAAGCAATAAGAGGGAAGAAAAGATTATTAAAATAAAATTACTATAAAATAGCTTTTGGTATAAGTAGTATGTATGGGTGCCTATAATTCAAGTAACGACGAAGAGAATATCTTCTCTTGTAAAGTGCAGTGATCAAGTATTGTTTAGTAGGTGAGACAATCATTTTATTGAACATGAGAGTCCCTCTCCTTTCCATTTGCTTATTGTTGATTACATCCATGAAGTGATTTAGAGTATTACAAATTCAGTCATTACTCGGAGCTAAACTTGAAGAGTTTGGGTGTTTGTTTTTTTATTTCAGTAGAGTTCCTTTCATAATCTGAAATATCTGAAGTAATCTATGCAGCTTGAAGCCTTAGTCCTTTCTGATGGAAATTATCATTAAAATGTTATACAGTAGAAAACTTTGATGAGGCTGTATAGCGTGCAAGTCTGTACTGGAGTTTCCATATTAAATTGTTCTATATTATAAAATTGAACATTTGCAGAGCCTTGTTGGATCACAGGAACTTCGTATAAGTGTCCTTCTGGAAAGTGATTATGAAGTTTAAAAAGAGAGTGGCCGCACAGTGGTTTGAAAATAAATTTTGGAAAACCTGATCTCCACTCATATTTCTCACTTGGAACTTTGAATTCATTAGAAAAGTTTCAGGACTGGGGAAAAAAAAAAAAAAAAAAATTTTTCTCCTTCTGGACACTTTGGGATAAAATTTGAAGGTTTTTTTTTTTTTACACACTCCTTGTACTCAATAAAAATTCGCAAGGAAGTAAAGATTTTAGATTTATAGAATCATATCTAGAAAAGCAGTTAATGAAATCTACCTAGAAATCAGCTAGGAAAAAAAAAATATCTAGCTTTTAGCACTTTACAAATAGTATGCATTAGCACAATACAATTATAGCAATTTAAAAAAAAAAAAAAGTTTAATTTAAAAATACTTAAAAGGTCCTACCTTCCTTTCCCAAAAAAGGGAGGAATGATTATTGCTTAGCTATTTATAATTTACATCCCTTTTATCACCAATGAAGTGCTTTTTACAATGAAATTATAATCTCCCTGTAATAAACTTCAGTATGCTGAAGTGTTGAAACCACCAATGTTATCATCATTGTTATTATATGTAAATTATATGATTTCACTGATTCAGATTATTCTTTTCTAATTTTGGTCATCTAAAAGTTTAGAAATTCTGACTGATCTTCCTGTGTAGCAAATGTAGATAAACAGGTACTTCCAGAATGGAATTAATCTCATTTGCCTTATATCTTTCTTTTAGGTTTACATTAATTACCTTTGGGAGATAACTATCTAAGTCTTAGAGATCAAACTTTAATATGCCTTATCAATGGCAAATTAATCCTTCTTGCTGATTCTTTGCATTCCCGCAATATTTATCTTTATCCTCTGCCATCTCTTCTTTTTCTTGTACATGGTTCCAAGATGATAATATAAATAAAATAATCAAATTTTTTTCAGAAGATTAGCTGTATCTTCTGATGATATAATCTGTACAGTCATACATTGCACACACTAAACAATTTCAAATATCTTAATCATTGGAACAAACTGGCTTCTGGAACAGTGGGTTGAAATCTTCATAATCAGAAGTCTTTACAAAGCATCAAGTTTGGTCAAAGAAATTTTTGGGCATAGTGCAGGTGTAAATAGATGAAGGTCTGTTGTATGGGATGTCAGACTACATGATTAATTTTCCCTTTCAGCTTTAAAATGAATCTTTCTTCATTCCTTTTCACTTCTTCCTTGATACTTAAACTACTAGACTGTGAAATGTTCTTCCATCATTTTAAATCCTTTTAAATCTTCTTTATGAGAGAGAGCAGAGAGATGGAAAAAGGTGCAAGACTCTCAAGATTTTTTTTAACAGATTGCCATTGAAAGAAACCAGTAAGTGAGGCTTCCGCAAAAGCCTCAAGTGAGATTTATTTCACCTAACGTTACCAGTTTTAAAAGTGATAACTGGTCTAAGCTAGCTCTTCAGAATCCCTTTGTCAGTAAACTTGAGGTCTCTCCTGAAGGAGATGTCTCTCAATAGCTAGCTGAAATATATGTCATACCATTCTACCTTTGTCTTCTATTTTTTATTCTAAATGGAGCAAGACCAGGCAAACGGCTATTCTAAATAATGGCTATTATTTTTAAAACCCCTGCACATAATTCTCTGATCATGTAAAAATGATTGTTTTTCACTTGTTTTACAACAACCAGCTCCTAGTTATTATGTATTATCATGCTTTCAATTAAAATTGTGTAAAATTGTAAAATGTCTTATGTACCACAACAAATTTCTGTTAATGATGTAATATTTTGATTAGGTAACTTGAGGACTGTGTATTACTCCTTGTTTTCTAGTGAACTGAAAGAAGAAGAACTTTAAGGATTCATCTCTGTGGTCCAGAATTTCAGTGACTTTAAAGACTACTGTGGTGGCTGCCAGGCACCCACCATGCCGCTCTGTCTCTCTCCCTCCTTAGCAGGGCAGGGGGAGAAAATAAGATGAAAAAAAGCTCATGGGTTGAGATAAAGACGGGGAGATCTCTTACCAATTACCATCACCTTCTCCTGTGTAGGCTCCTCTCCATGGGCTGCAGGTCCTCCCAGGAGCCTGCTCCAGTGCAGGCTTTCCACAAGACATATCCACCTGCTCCTGCATAGTGTCGTCCACGGGCTGCAGTATGGATATCTGCTCTGATGTAGTCCTCCATGATCTACAGGGGGACAATCTGTATCACCATAGTCTTCTCCATGGGCTGCATGGGAATATCTGCTCCAGCACCTGCAGTACCTCCTCCCTCTCCTTCGCTGACCTTGTTTTCTGCAGGTTTATTTCTCTCACACTTTCTCTCATAGTGTTTTTTTACCCTTTCTTAAATATGTTATCACAGAGGCGCCACCAGCCTCGCTGATGGGCTTGGCTTTGGTCAGGGGTGTGTCTGTTTTGCAGCCGGCTGGAACAGGTTCTGTCCCACATGGGGGCAGCTCCTGGTCTCTTCTCACAGAGGGCACCACTGCAGTTCCCTCACTACAAAAACCTTGCCATGTAAACCCAATAAAATTATCTTTAACTTTTTTCACTAAAATTTGTTGCTTTACTTAAGAGAAAAAAAAACAAAACCAAAGCCAGCAAGTTATTTTCTAGTGCACTTTGTTGTAGTTTTCTTATTTGTCTATAGAATTCATTCATTTCATTTACAATGCTATATTTACCTTTTTTATGAAAATCATCTCAAGAAAACGAAATACTGAGTATTTAGAAAAATGTGGGAAATAGATTATCTTCTTTTATGTACTTGGTTTATTGTTAAAAACAAGCTCAGTTTCAGCGTATTAGGAGATTTGCACGTACAGATGAACATTTTTAACCTTTAAAGAAGATTCTCATCATTTCTAAGGTGTTTTAAAGTTCAATTTCTTTATCAGTCAGGGAAGAAATTTTAGTGTCTTTCAGACCTATTTTGTTTTAATTGGTTGGTTCAGTCTGGTCCCAGATCCCTCAGTCGCATACCAACATGTGTGATATGTACCCAGATTTGGATTTCAAAGCCAACCAAGTCTGACTGATGATTTTTCCTACTTCCAGGACTGACAGTCATCATCCCAGGCTTAGACCTTGTCCCTGATTCCTTTCATTAAGGCAGTCACTCCAGATCTTTTCCCAATAAGATGGGAGAGTTCCTGCTTCTTACAGATTAATGCTCATCTGGGTGGTTCATGAATGCAGGGTCATCACTCCAGTGCAGAAAAACAGTGAGTAGAGCAATGGAGAAAACCAGTGAGTGGGGTGACTGCAGACTGTATCATGCAGTTAGAGTAGAGAAACACGTTGGAAAACTATTTTTATTCAAATCAAACATGTGAAGTAGTTTCAAACTGAGATAGTACATGTGACAAAAACACTGGATTCCAAATTTTATTCAGCTTTTCTACATTTCTACAAGTAAAATGAAGTGGCATATTCTTTAAAAACTCACTCCCTCTGGGAAAATGGCAGGTCCATAACATTGTCAAAGTATATTCTACCAGATAACAACACACTTCCTCCATCTTAACAAAGACACAGGAGTACACGGTAAACAGAAGGGGACTGGTTAAAAAAGTTAAATACAATAAACATATGATGTTCACCCCAGACTACTTAATAAGGTAATGACATAAATCACTAAAACATTAGGAATCATCTTCAAAAACTTGGTAGCAAATAGGGGACATCCCACGTAACACAGAAGGGGGACAGCTCAGGATGTGTCTCTCAAAACAGGATAAAGGAAGAAGTAGGGAATGAGGAACAAAACATTGTGACTGATTCTTAGAAAAATCATAGGGGAAATCTTTAAATAGACTGCAAGAAGCTAGATGATAGTGAACCGATTAGGAAAAACAGCCAGCATGGATGTATTAAGAACATCATGTCAAACCAGCTTAATTTCTTGCCCTGACAGAACACCTGGCCTAGTGGAAAAGGGAAACAGTAAAGGTAATTAATGTATCATGACTATAAAAGGCTTTCTGACACAATTTCAGCAGGCATTATCATAAGTAAACTAAAAATATAATGGAATTAATGAAATTATCCGCTAGTTGAAAACCACTTCTCTAAAACCTGTCACTCTCTCTCACTCTGAAATGATGTTTTGAATCCACATAGGTCCAGGATTAAATAAAGAGTAGAACAAACAGACATATGTAAGAGGGAAAAAAAGAGTGAAAATACAAAGCAACAACTGTCTAGGCAGGAGTATGGCAGGCCTCCCTCCCCCAACCCCTCCCCCCCGCAAAAAAAAAACCACCCCCCCCCCCCAAAAAAAAAAAAAAAAAAGGAAAAAAACAAACCAAACTTTCTACTACATCACAACATGTCAATAAATTCACTTTTCAAAAAATAAAATCTCATTCTGGGATGTGAATGTTATCCATTAGATAGAGGGTTATTCTCTGGTTTAATGAGTTTTCAGCTGAAGTATATCATGAGTTTTCACATTTACAAAATAGTATAGAGTAATTGGTGAGAGAAGAGCAGAAAAACAATGATAAGAAGTTGAGAAAACATGGTCTACAGTGGGAGGTAAGGAATTGGTTTTGTTCAGTCTAGAAAGGAAAAGACTACAGTGATCTATCCGTGTTTCAATTTGAAAATTATTTTTATAAAGATTTGAAGTCAACAATTTCATTTTCAACAAATATTTACACTGATTATTAGAAAAATCCTACTTACTACATGGGCAACTAAACCCTGAAATGATACACAATGGGGCCGCGTGGAACATCCTTCCATCTTTATTTCTGAAGGAAAGACTAAATAAGCACCTGTCAGGATGGTTTATCGGGTTTGGACAAAATTGATCTCCACGAACTTTGGATATTTCCTGCTTCTGATATTTCCTCCTTCTGATATTTCTATGATTTTATAATTCTATAATTGTATAGCTCTTCATTGACATCTTTTTCTAGAAAGGTGTGGTTTGGTCTTCAGTCACTGCAGCGTAGCCGTGGGGCCTTACTTCACTAAGGGTGAATCAAAATATGTTAGAAGAACGTATTAGAAACCTGAAGACTGTTACGATATGTAAAGAAGCAATAGTTTTTGAGAAAATAAGTTAAGTAAATTAAAACCAATTCAGATCTATAACACTTCATTAGAAGACCAGAGAGAACTACCAAGAGATTATTCATAATAAAAAGCTAAATTATGTGCACCACTGGATTCAAAACAATTTATCACAAAAAAAAATTATTGTATTTTCCATTATCAAATACAAAAAATGCTACAGATAATAGATAAAAAATAGCAAGGAAAAATAGAAATTCTTTTTAAAGAAGCAATAGTTTTTAAAAAATCTTCAGCTCATTTTCATTAAGTTCTAGTAAGTTCACAAGTCTAAGTTTTGACAAATGCTCTCTATCACACTAATGTTTTATCACTTAAACTGTGTCTTCTGGGAGCCTAGAAATTGTTTCTAATGATGTGAGGCAGCAGTGTCTCTTCCCTCACAATAAAAGTAGCTTTTACTGGCCTTTGCTAATATCAGTGAGATCTCTCTTTTAGTTAAAGAAGAGAGGGGAAAAACACTTAATGAAAGTTATTGCAATAAAAGCCTGAAAAGCAGACTATTATGGTTCCTAAACTTTTAAATTGCACTTACATGATCTGGTGCCATTTTTCTAAGTCTTATTTCATATACTATGATTTTT
>NW_009212494.1:0-10024 GCF_000690835.1 Fulmarus glacialis
CCGAGCCGCTGGCACCGCCCGCTCGCGCGTGCGGGGCGGTGCCTGGCGCCAACGGTCGCTCCGCTGTTTCGGCGAGGGGGCATCCCAGTAGGCTGCCGTGTAAAAATAACACCCCTCTGGTGAACGCGGTGCATTTAAAATGCGGTTTTTGTGTCACTGGATAGCAGTTTCATGCTTCTGTACCAAACTCGCGCAGTTCCGTGCGAATCGTTGCAGTGTCGCGTCTGAAGGAGGGAGGGAAACAACAGACCTCGCAGCGCTGAGGGAAACGGCAGCGCCGTCGTGCAGCTCACAGTAACTTCTGATAACAGACACCTGAGTCTAACGCTTTCTAGCTGAGGAAAAAAGTATGTGTTATGTTTTGTATTCAGCGGTACTAAGTAGCTGTTGTCCCGTTGCTGACAGCAGGCTGAACGCTCAGGCTTACATACAGGCTTTCTACGTACAAAGAAAAATACGTGCCAGGCGTTCCTGGCAATGGTCCCTGTTTTCTGAGAGAAATCGACTTGTCAGAGCCGTTGAAGTACCGTAAACATGACCTTCTGGTAAACTTCCTCAATTGCTCTCTAAAATCTCTTTGACTAAAGCGGGAGATTGATCATCTAGACCGGTATTGACACTCCCCTAACAAGATTAACAATCCTTTAATAAGGACTAAAATTAGCTTCAATTAGTATATTAGAAGGTGGGTATTACTGATGACATACACACATCCCCAAGGAAAAAGAGAAAAAAAGCCAAATGTTAAATTTGCTGGTAGTTTTATACAGCTCTGGAGATTACAATTACGGTTAGCTCCCGTAGAGGTGGTTGTAAGCTCAGTTAATAAGAAGGTGTCTAAACCGTATTACAGTCACTTCCATAGCTACAATGACAGTTTAGTACTCTGCTGGAAGGCTGACTGTGCAGACTGATGTTGCTGTACAGTTTTACATGTATGTTGTGCTTGTGGTCAACACCTTTGCAATATGAGAAGTGAAATATCAACAGTATTCAGTCTATACTGATGTATACCTATACTGAAATAAGTAACATTACAACAACTTAAAAGTTCACCTTCCAAAATGAACTAAAATTTAATTTTGATGCAAAACAGATTTTGATGAAGAAAAAAAAAGCTGTAGTTCTACACGGCTTTAGAATGCAAAAAATCTTTTTAAAAAGTATTATGAAGTTGCATGCCTGACTCTCTTGTTTTCTGTATCAAATTTGCTCATTGTTAACATTTTTTTTTCACTATCATCAGCTGTACGAATATTAATGCTAAGGTGAAACAGAAGTCTTCCTCCCTTGTACAGATTCATTAACAGGAATGGTAGTGTGGCCCAGATTTTTTCTTTGGTTCTATTAGTGTCTGTTCACATCAGGATTGCACAGCTATAATCTATTGGAAAACAATTAATTTACATGAGAAACATGATGTCAAGAATCTAGGTCACTTAGTGTGAGCTCTGCAGGGGACATAGCAAAAAAATTACAAAATTTAAAATTTTTTAGATAAATCTCTTGCCAGCTAATTTGTTGAATAATGGTGCAATATTTGTGTAATCATTTCCAATGTGGATTCTTGTTCTAAGAGGATGACTCAGGATGGTGGAAATTGTGCTACTTTATTTTTGCCTCCGTGTTTTTCACATTGATCAAAAAAGGATACTTGTTTCCCCTGAGGCCCACTGAGTCAGGTAATTGTAGTTAGTCACCTGATAGCTAGCATTTTTGAAGTATGGGTGGTAACTACGCTCCTCTTTGTCACAGTGACCATCTCTCTCCATGTCTCACAGCAATGTGAGAAGCAGTGCTGAAGACCTGCTCCTACCTCTGCTTGCTTTAAAAATAGAGCTGCTAGTGACTCAGGTGGGCTTGACCTGGGAAATCTTGTAGGGTACAAGGAAAGAGAGAGAAAAAGCAAGAGACAAGATGGAGTTCAAGGGCACAAGGAGGACATGGCTGAAGGAAGGAGGAATAGAAAGCAGGTGTGTGGGGCTATGGACATAGCAGAGAGAGAAGAGCATAGAAGGAAGAGGGAGAATCAGCTAGAAAAGGAAGACTATAAATATTACAAGACAAATGGGGAAAAAAAAAAAAAGAGAGAGAAGTAAATATGAAAAGAAACCATCCTGTTGAGTAGAGAGAAAAAACATGTATTGGGGTTTGTTTGTTTATTTTTCTCTTTGTGTCAGTCTTACTCTTCTAATTAATTCAATACCTAAAGGAAGCAGGTATAATACCTTTATAATATGTTGGATTATTCCAACAGTGGCAAATTCCCTTTTTTAAAACATCTCCCACAACACAGTTTCTTTGTAGAAATAGAAATTTATGCAGCTACAGATCTCAGTAGTTTATTTCACAAAAAAGTAAAGTCTCTCTAACGTACACTTTAAATTCACTGTGGGGCTCAAGTAAAAGTAAAGAGATTTCATTTGGAGACCTCAGGGTTTTTGGTTGACAGTGTTAGAGGTTATTTATGTCTCTTTAAATGTCATCTTATATTAGTTCTGGGTAGATCAGCATTTCACAGAGCAGCAAGGTACATCCTTACACAAAGAAAGCAACATACAACAAGCTGTAAAATATGTAGAGAAGCCCAGGAAAATGTTTCAATGCATTTTGCAGATACACTCTTTGGAGGAAGATACTGTGTAAGCATGGTCAGAAAATGTCTTGCTGAGTTTGAAAGCACATTTAGACTTCCTTGCTGCCTCAGTTGAGCAAGCTGAAAATAGTTGTTAAGATTAGATAAATCCTCAAGCTCCCGTAGCCCAGTGGTGTATCTTTAGAGAAGGGTTTTGGTGTTATGCATACATGCTGCTGGTCATACCTGTAGTTTAATCCATGCTTAGTTTATGTCACCTTGACCTGAATCCAACCTAGTAGGATAGGGGCCAAGTGGGGAATTAGTGTTGGGAGTACAAGCGCTTGTTCAGCCTCTGAGTCAGCAGAACCTGAAAGCATCCAAATAGCATCATCGTCTCATACAATTGCGGCAGAGGCGTCTGTGACCGAGTAGTGTGCTGTTTGTGGTGGAGAGTTAAAACCGTATGTTGTTGTGTGTAGATTGCCTGAGAAAAATAGTATTTTTGGCATTGCAAAATCAGAAGATGATTTTAAATGCCATAGTGCTGTGATAAAGAGTCTTTCCCGGTTAAACTCAGAGGGGTTTTTACTGTTGAGCTCAGTGGAGCCGGAATGTAACTTTGAGCACATAGGACATCAGTAGATCTAAAGCATGAGGCAGTTTATGAAGCCATTACTCAGGCAGATGTGTTGTATGGACTGCTGATCAAACGGGCATTGTGTTCGCTACTTTTCTGTTCAGCATGTACATGATCTTATAAACACAATCTTCTGTGGCTATGGAGAAAAAGGATGTTTCCCAAACCAGTACCAACTTATTAAAATGGTATTCAACAGAAAAATACAGAGAGAATTTATTGGACTACAAGGAGATTTCACATTTATGTATATTGTTCTCATATATTACAGGCTTCAGTCCTGGCTGTGCTTTCATTTCCATTAGATTGACTCCATTATAGCCACACTAACTAAAGAGAAGTTTTTCCACGCAGACGGGTGGAATGGCACACTCACCAACTGAAGGGATCACGACCACATCAAATGCAAGTTCAATTCCTAAAGTTTCTGTCAAATGAGTATCAATGCTTCTTTCAGCAGCTTAGCACTGGCCAGCTTCAAGCTTGTCCTAAGGCAGGGGAGTTCAGCCTCTCCACCTTACTTCTGCCTTCAGCCCGTCTGAATCTGCCGGGCTGCACACAGAAGGTAACATAACATCAACCCACTAGGTAACTTCTCAAAACTAATGAGTTGTCACCTAAGTCCACAGTTCAAACATGAACTGAGGAGGGTACAGCGTGGAAATTTCCCCTTTCAATTATACCAACTCTGTGCTAGTTGCCATGGGAGGCAGAACGTGCCGTTTGATTGCTGCACTCTTCCACAGTAGCACGAGTAGAGCAATGGCACATGTGCACTCAGGAAGCATTTATCGCTCAGTTTAAACGGTGCTGCTAGCAGTGTCTGAACTAGCTAGGTCAAAGCAGCTTTTGGTGTTGCAAAATGAGTTGCAGTGTAGCAGCAGATGAAGTCTTAGTTGCCTTCAGATGGTTTCTGGCACATTCGTACAACTTTGGTTCTTGGAGGTATTGGGGGCACCAACATGAAGTATTTTCAGCGTACACTGCTGGTAAGGGTTATTTGTCTCATCCAGTGATTGCTAACACTGTACGGTGACCATTACTTGGCTATGAGTGACACTTCTTTTTCTGTACTAAGCTAAACAGCACCGTTGTCTTTTCCTCTCTGCCTTTCTATTTTTGGGTGCTAAAACAATTAACAGGGTGTGTTATGCACTCTTCAAAGCCAGAGTTATGAACAACTAAGAGAACTGATAATGAGCGAGATGCCTTTTTTACATCTGGTTTGCCAGTGTGTGAGCAGCGGTTGTTCAGTCCATGCCAGAAGTGGGCAAAAGTTATCAGCGGCTCCGGGGGAACCTGCTATTTGTGAATGGAGTTAGCCTTAATATAGCACCCACGTGCCTGGAAACTCAGCATGACAAGACCTTGGAAAGTCTGCAGGTGACATGGGAGCCGCTGTATGCCATTTCCTTGAATAGGAGGAAATAGGAAGTACGGCATGAGCGCAAAGCAACACGCTGTTATCACGCAAAAGTTATCAGCGGCTCCGGGGGAACCTGCTATTTGTGAATGGAGTTAGCCTTAATATAGCACCCACGTGCCTGGAAACTCAGCATGACAAGACCTTGGAAAGTCTGCAGGTGACATGGGAGCCGCTGTATGCCATTTCCTTGAATAGGAGGAAATAGGAAGTACGGCATGAGCGCAAAGCAACACGCTGTTATCACACAAGTATCATTCCCAATAGCTGCCAGTGCCAACTGACAAGACCTCTGTTTTGTGAAAAATAAATGCAAATGTTTTGCTTTATGTCAGCTGTGTTAACTATTAGGCATGTCAGTATTACATTTGTGGCACATGTGACCAAAATTTCTGACAATAATGTAAAAATTTAGCTTAAGTTTCTAATTCAGTTTTCAAAAAAAAAAAATCCAAAGCAAGTCCAACTGCTTGGCACAAAAGCATCACATTTGCATAGCATGTTCACACAGGCTCTGGAGAAGAGCAATAATGATACCTCATTTAATGTTTGCAGTTTTGCCATGTCATTGCTGTAAATAAAATTCAAATTAACAGTTTTGGTCAAAACTGCAGTAGAGCAGAATGCTCAGTTTCATCAGTATTTTAAAGCTGGGGCTTATGCTCAATTGAGTAACTTTGTCGCTGTCAACTGAATAACTTGTTACTGACAAAGAAAAACTGATAGGGGTTTGAGTGATCAGACAGTAAGTTTAAGAAACAATGTTCATCATGGAATAAATGTAAATATTTTTATTTTAAAAAATGTTAATGGCACCTTAGAGGCAGTCATGACTACACAACAAAATATATAGAAATTACATTTTCGTAGTTGCATCTTTCCACAGTGCTGCACGAAATGAAAATGGTATGAGAAACATTGTAGATCACACGCTGAGACAATTAACTTTAGTCAATAAAAACAGACACTTTTTGGTACACCTTGATACTACCAGACCCAGGTTCCCTGGGTAAAAGGAAAGGTGGCTTTGTGAAAAACTTTCCAACAACAGTACAACTTAATGCGCTAAAAATACAGCAAATCAACCATACAAGATAGTTTGACTAGTCCTCATGCAGTCTCTATATACAGCATCATCTCAGTTTGCTCAGTTTGCTTTTTCAGGGAAAATAAACAATTCCATTAACTAAAATTAAACTTTTCTTAGTTTTTCACTGCTGTAATGTAAAATTGTCTGATTCTTTCTGCTGCATTCTACTCAGCGTCAGAGAGACCATTCAAACTTCATCTGAAAACAAGCCTTTTATAATCTCTTGCATTTTAAAGGGCAGCAATATAATTAATTAAAGGCCACGTTCTGGCATGATGGTAAAGGAAAAAAGCAGATAAATATTTGCTTGACTAAAAAAGAGGAGAATAAACTTGCCTGATTGCTATTCCTAGATGGACTTTCACAAGTGATTAAATTCTATTATCCAAATTAAAGTGTTTAATTATATTAATCTGTGTTTACCTTCTGTTGTACCATTGAATCCAGAAGTTAAATGTCTGTACCATAGTGGAAAGGGGCTTGGTTTGCAAAATTGGTTTCCATACCACCTAAATGAACGACAAGCTTCTGTGGGTTGTTTTTTTTTTTTTTCAAATAATTTCTTGTTCATTGATTTTAACTCCAGAAAGCACTACCTGTGATTACGGGGTTGCCTTTGTATCAAACATAAGCCTGAACTGATTCCTTTTTGAACAGTAGCATTCAACTTTAACTTCAAATGTTGGAGTCCTTGTTTATGTTATTCAGTAGCTAATAATTAGCTTGTAACCCTTATGATTACAAAACTGAAGCTTATGCTCACACTGGATTTTTCTAGCTTCAACTTCTAGTCAGTGGATCATGTCTCTTTCCTACAGCAAATTGCCTTCACCTATTGAATTTCTATTCCCCAGAGAAGCAGTCATGATTTGTTCAAAGAAAACCATTGGCTTTTAAATATCCCTCATGTAGTGCAAATATCAGATCCATATGTGATGGTCCTGCTGCAGAGGCACTGCATAACACAAGCATTTTGATATTAAACCAAAAAGCAGTCAGATTTGATAGTGCTTCTCTAAGAATTCAGAACAAGTAGACATCACAGGAGTGCAGTAAAATGAGAAGTTGCACAAACGCATATAACATAAAGCAGAAAGGAGAAGGAATTTAAACTGGGTCTCATTCAGTGCTGTCAATGACTAATTGGATGTTCAACAATAATGGAGTTAGAGTTGAAGCTAGTGGAGGGATCCATTATACAAGTTTTAGAGGAAACCTAATTTCAACCTGAGTGCTGAAATGGGAGAGATCAGGAAAATTGCGCTAACCTTCACGAGAAACTAAATCTCCAGAAGCCTCTGAGCAAAAAAGCTGCTAAAAGCCTATAGAACAGGTATTAACAACTAACTGAAGGGCTTTCCAGTTGAGAACTACTGTCAAGTGAAGTGAAATAATTGACTACCAGGCAGCACCAAGCAGAAAAGATACTGTCTGGCAACTTTTGTTGAGTGGGAGTGTTTTAGAAGCTCACGATGAGTAAGTGTAAGGAGTATACTAAGATTGTTTAATGTGTTGTATGAGAACATAAAAGCAAATGGTATCGTGACAGAACATGGTTAATTGATTGAGAAGCTGAACAAAGTTCCTATTAAGGGAGGTCTTGCAACTGTTTGGGATGGCCTAGGCATACTTTCACAGCAAGCAGAGCTCAGACTGCAGGCCAGATATGTACACTCATATAATCCCAGCCTAAGCAGTGGAAGTGATGCTGATACCGAAGTTAGCAGCACAGGCATCACCCCTGGCCAGCCTGCTCTTAATCCTGCGTACAGACACAGCTGGCTAGCCTGTACTACCACATCCTCGTGCTGTTTGTATCTGTGTGCCGTAGGCAAAAGCTAGGAAGAACCTTTCAATGCTGAAGCTGCCCCATCATTCTGTAGGGAGGCTGCCTAGAGTGCCGTTTTAGGGGCAGCTAATGATTCACTGCAGCAAAAAAGAAAAAGGCTCGTCTCCCTTTTTGTCCCTGCTTCGCACTTGCGAGACCTTTCCACCAGCCCTTTAAGTCTCTGGAGTACTATCCACCTCTTTCGCTAGGTTTTTCTTCCAGCCTAGTGAGTTAACATGGCACATGGAGGACTGCAACACACACCAGTGTCGGCACAAGGTAAGAAACAGGAGGGTGAAGGCAGGTGGGGAGAATTCCCTCCCCTTTGGGTGGCCTTCCACTTGGCAGAGCTCCTGGCGCTGCAGCCTTACTCTGCAAAATTGTAGCAGTTTCACCCGAAAGCAGGCTTCTGCCCTTCACCTCTCTAATTTCTTGATGCGTGTCACATCCTCCAGTGATTTAAATCCAGCAGGGAAAATAACCTAGAGAAGTGCTGTGCCCATTTACCAATCAGGGTTGTTTTAATTTGCATGAGTAACATTATGCAGCCTTTACAGCTTTTTCTGTGTCCTCTGCCAGATATAAAGCCAATATGGAAACGCAAGACCCTTCTGCTTCCAATTTGGATGCAGTCAGATTTTATCAAGACAGTAAGCAATCTTTCTGAGGCCCATTGATTTTATGTTCTACCCTCCTTTTGCACTGAGGTCATCTTCCAGGATTGTAATAGGATGCCCTTGGAGCAGAAGCCTTCACGTCCCCAGATCGTACCATACCAACTTTGTTGTAAGAAAAATGACTAACCTTTTTCCTGCCTGACCTTGAGACTACCTGACATTACATTTTTAACTATATAGACTAGACCCGGGAGGATTATGTCTTTAAACATATAACCATGCAACTGGCAAAGGAGTTTTTCTTAAGTAAAAATTAACATGTGGTATTTCTTTCTTGCACATGTACCCTTCTGGACCCATTTAACAAAATGCTAGACAAACAGTGTTTTCTCAAGTGGCCAAACCAGAAGGTGGCTGTGCAAACTGAATAGAAGAATGGAGATTATAATAAAGATGGCAAGAAAACACCATGAAGAGTCACAGCTTTCTCAGGATCAGTACCAGGACTCCTGGTTTTTTGTAATGGATGTATAATCTTGTGGCCTACAGAAATGAGGGGAAT
This sequence comes from Fulmarus glacialis, assembly GCF_000690835.1. Taxonomy (NCBI): domain Eukaryota; kingdom Metazoa; phylum Chordata; class Aves; order Procellariiformes; family Procellariidae; genus Fulmarus; species Fulmarus glacialis. The sequence continues at coordinate 8,736 of NW_009212494.1, forward strand.
AAAAAAGTCATAGGGCTGATTAGGAAAAGACTTCAGAAAGGAAGGGACTCTGAATAGAAGCACACTCATTGGCTAAAGAAATGGAAAGTAGAGACTATAAAAATACATTATATGCTTTTTCAAAAATGAAGATGGGAACAAATTATATTAAAATGGTGGAAAAGACCAAGAGGATCTCAGGACACATCGAAAGGGCATAAAAATAAACCAAGGGAAACCCTTTCTTGTGATTTAAAGGCCAGGAAAGAGCCTTTTTTCCCTTTAAAAGGAAAGAGCCTTTTTCCTTTTAATCTGTTTAACATTGTGGAAGAGACTTCCCTGTGAAGATATGTTTATAAGCTGCATTGGTGGAAGCAATCTCCTCAGTTTATGAGCTGGCTGTAAAAGGAGGCTAAGTGCAGGTACTTGGAAGGTGGGGGTGAAGGCCTGTGGCAATGCACGCATACAGTGCCGAAATGGGTTGAGACATGACAAGAAAGGTCTCCCTGAACCAAACAGCAGCAGGAGCACATGCAACAGTTAAGACAGAGAAGTTTTATACATAACACAATACCTCTTCCCTTTTTCAGAGGATACCAGGAATACAGGGGTAAAGGCAAAGAGAAAAAAACCAAAACGTTAAGGAAAAGAAGAATGTATCCATATAATAATTCTTTCTGACACAGCCAGAGATAAGCCAATTGGTAAGTTTGGGCTTTACAAAAGGCATATCCCTCTCAGCAGGACTTTTGCTTTCCACTCCACCTTCCTCTGAAGATGAGGCAGGGCTGGGTTAGGATATCATGGGTGTGCCTGATCTGATCCATTTCCGGTGCCTGCGAGCCAGCACAATCCTTTCTGACTTCTCTGTTCAAAGGTGTAGTACAAATAAAGAATTCTTTAATGATTTTTAAAGTGTTTTAATTGAATTTTCTAAATGCTGAGTCATATCATTATTTATGCAGTTAATTCTGTCCTTTCTTCAGTCCCTGAAGCCACAAAAAGTAACTGTATTCACTGTTAATCCAATCATAGTAAAATGTCAAAGTTCTTCCCCTGCCTCCCCTCCCCCACTCCCTTTCCTAGGATAAGGTTTTCTGAATTTCTACACTAACTATTGCACTTGATTAAAAACAAATACACACATCAAGTAATCCCCCCCCCCAACAAATACTGCAACTGAAAAGAAAATCTGTTGTAACAATTATTTTCAAACTAAGCAACACTGAACATCAAATAACCAGAGACACTGTCTTTTTTTTTTTTTTTTTTTTTTTTTTTTTTTTTATTGAGGGGGCGGGACGAATTTT